>NW_015173690.1:198490-201800 GCF_001447785.1 Gekko japonicus | reverse complement strand
ACTCACTGGGGTAACTTTTCACTTAGGAAATGTATTATTTATTTACTTACTTACTTTATCTTCTGCCTTTCTTGTTGAGTCTCAAGGTGGCTTACAGAGTTAGGAAAACAAAGCGATGACGACCAGTGAAATACAAGCAATGCAATAAAACTGGATTACATCATTAGCGAACAATGAAACAAAGAAGTATAATACATCCAATGAACAGAAAGTATAATAAATTCAATAAACAATGTAGTATAAGGGAGAGGAAATAAGAAAAAAAAATCTAAAACTTTCACAAACAATTAAAATTATTTATCTGTTCCTTATGTAAAAAGTTCCCTCCTGCATGATTCCATTTTACCACATTCCTATTCCCTTCATAAAAATGCCCTCTTGGACAGTCCATTCTACACATTCTGAGCAGTCAAAGAAGTGTGGGAGCCTTCCCTATCTCATTAGGCAGGACATTCCTCTAAGTGTAGGGCCCAACAGTGGGTGCTCAGGTGTGGGCAGCTGTTGTTTGTAACCTTTTGCACACTGGCACCTTCAGTAGGATTTTTGACTCCTACAGGAAGGGAAAAGAAGCTGAACAATGGCCATAAAGAGTCACAACAAAGATTGGGACTATTCTACACTCATTACACAAAGGCTGGTATCTCTTTAATGCAGATATTATGCAGTATACGATTCTGCATGAGTAAGCTAGGAAATGGAATACAAGCATGGACAATTCATGGGATGTGGGGTACAAATATAAAAATTGTGATTTCTGTGTAACTTGTCTTCTTGGTTTGGTTTCTGTCATTGACCATACAGTTAACAGGGTTCCAACAGAAGTGCTTAAAAATAATCAAATGTATAGAACTATTTGTTCATGATTTTGACATTAGACCTATGCAATTTATGACCTACCAAACTGAATGTTGCCCACTGATCATACATGATGATACACCAGCAGCTCAATAGAACTGTTTCCTCCTCACTTGGTGCTGTAAAGCAGGGTGGGTGGGTAGGTTGTCAAACAAACATCATAACAAAATGTCTGCTGCTATGAACTTATGCACCAAATTAGATCACCACAGATCCTCTTTGCAATGCTCTCTCTTAAAACTACTAGAGCAGCTCAAACCTTACAGTGTTAATTCTTGGCTTTACCTTTAGTCCTTTGGAATGATCTTCCTGAAAATGTGAGGAGGAGTTCATAGACTGACTGGGGTGAGTTTAGGAGAAGATGTAAAATTGTCCTATTCAAAAGACAATGGAAGATAATGTTCTGCTGTACTTGATGGTGGGCAGGGTTTCCCCAAATCTGATGGGAATTTTTATTTGTTGTTTTAGTGCTTGGCCAGCTCTGTATTTGTGAGCCACTTTGAGCCACTCTGAAAAGTTGGAATGGTGGTATATAAATATTTTTAGTAAACAGTCAATCATGCTGGTTGAATGGTGTTTGGCTTGGCAGGTTTAATCTGGTCTACTCAGAAACAAATTCCATGAATTCAGTTGGAATTACTCCCAGCTAACAGAGTGTGGAATTGTGTCTGAAGTGACACAAACCTAGATACAAATGATTTTGAAAAGTACTGGGTTTGACACATGGAGAACTCGGACTACGACATGCGTTCAGACACGTTTATTGTACTTCAAAACAAGACAAGGAAAAACGGCCCTGCAAGGCCAACTATATACACTCCACCCAGCACACCTTTGTCCCCATAAGAGGGTTTGAATTTCCTGCCAAAGGTGCTATTGGTGGACTCGAGGTAGACTAGGATCCTGGGTCCCCTTTGTGTTTGGGGACCAAGCTCCTGCTTTAGCCACGGACCCCTGGTGACAGTCCACATACATAACACCCCTCCCCCCTTATTGCCGATTCAACCTATGTTATAGAGTCCTGCAGATAGGTGGGAGGTATGCGCTCTTGGAGGGAACACCGGGGTGCTGGCACGGGGTTGCTTATGGCTGCCTCTGGCTGGCTGGCCGTGTCTGGTTCCAGCAAGGGTGATGGCGGCTCTTCGGGTTCTGGTGGTGTGGCTAGGGACTCGACCAGTGGGGGCTTACCTGTGAGGGGGAGTTTGGGCTGAGCGCTGGCCTGTGGTGCATAGAGTCCCAGTCCCTCGAGCTGGGGTTGCTCTTCAGCCTCCAGGAGCTGTTGCTGCCTAAGTTGGTCAATATGCTTTTTCAGGAGTTGGCCGTCCTCTGTAGAGACTTCATAGGATACCGGGCCGGTGACTCGGACTACCCATCTGTCAATCCAAGGGGGCCCTCTCCCAAAGTTCCGGATGAACATGGGGTTGCCCAGAAAGAACCCCTGGGGAGCGTCGCTGTGTTCTGTCAGTCTCCTTGAGTCCGGTGCCCAGTCTGGATGTAGGCAGTCCAACAGGATAGTGGGGCACCGGCCCATCAACAGTTCTGCTGGGCAGTGCCCGGTGACAGGGTTGCTTGTCCGCTGTGTCAGTAGGAAACGGGCAAGCCAGAACTCCCAGTCCCCATCCGTGATCCAGCTGAGGGCTTTCTTTGCTGTGTGAACTATCCTCTCTGCTTGGCCCGCTTGGTCGTGGGGTGGAAAGGTGATGATCTTATGTGCCAGATCAGGTTCTGCTGGAGGAAGTCCTGGAACTCTGCTGACATGAAGGCAGTCCCGTTGTCAGAGACTATTATGTCCGGCAGCCCATGGGTGGAGAAGATCCAGTGGAGTGAGCATATGACAACCTTTGCAGAGGTGGTGGACATGGGGCTGATCTCCAACCATTTGGAGTACGAGTCTACTGTTACTAGGAATATCAGCCCCTGGAAGGGCCTGGCAAAGTCAATATGTAGCCAGGACCAAGATTTGTGTGTTGACTCCCACAACTAGGTTGGCATGCTTGGTAGGTTTGGGTGGACAGCCTGGCACCCAGGCCTCGATCTTGGCATCAATTCCCAGCCACCAAACGTAGCTCTGGGCCATAGCCTTAATCCTTACAATTCCCGGATGCACCTTGTGGAGAGTGTTGAGGACTCGTTGTTGCAGGGCGTGGGGGACTATGACTCTGTCGCCCCACAGGAGACAACCATTGAGCGCCGACAGCTCATCCCTTCGGGTTGCAAATGCTACAAACTTAGGGCCAGCGGAGGATGTGGGCCAACCCCTCACCACCCAGCCCAAAACCCGGGAGATGAGGGGGTCATGGGCTGATCAGGGAGGCCTTCGAGCATCAGGACCCCAGGAGCGGGGACCGGGTCAGTGTCCCTGGACGGGAGGGGCAGTATGCTGAGGGCAATAGCGTGCCCCATCGCCTTGCCTGGGCAGTGTTCCAGGTGGTAATTGTAGCCGGCCAGGAAGAGG
>NW_015173690.1:158637-198222 GCF_001447785.1 Gekko japonicus | reverse complement strand
TGCAATATGCTTTTTCAGGAGTTGGCCGTCCTCTGTAGAGACTTCATAGGATACCGGGCCGGTGACTCGGACTACCCATCTGTCAATCCAAGGGGGCCCTCTCCCAAAGTTCCGGATGAACATGGGGTTTCCCAGAAAGAACCCCTGGGGAGCGTCCCTGTGTTCTGTCAGTCTCCTTGAGTCCGGTGCCCAGTCTGGATGTAGGCAGTCCAACAGGATAGTGGGGCACCGGCCCATCAACAGTTCCGCTGGGCAGTGCCCGGTGACGGGGTTGCTTGTTGTCCGCTGTGTCAGTAGGAAACGGGCAAGCCAGAACTCCCAGTCCCCATCCGTGATCCAGCTGAGGGCTTTCTTTGCTGTGTGAACCATCCTCTCTGCTTGGCCCGCTTGGTCGCGGGGTGGAAAGGTGATGATCTTATGTGCCAGATCAGGTTCTGCTGGAGGAAGTCCTGGAACTCTGCTGACATGAAGGCAGTCCCGTTGTCAGAGACTATTATGTCCGGCAGCCCATGGGTGGAGAAGATCCAGCGGAGTGAGCATATGATGGCCTTTGCAGAGGTGGTGGACATGGGGCTGATCTCCAACCATTTGGAGTACGAGTCTACTGTTACTAGGAACATCAGCCCCTGGAAGGGCCTGGCAAAGTCAATATGTAGCCGGGACCAAGATTTGTGTGTTGACTCCCACGACTAGGTTGGCGTGCTTGATAGGTTTGGGTGGACGGCCTGGCACCCAGGCCTCGATCTTGGCATCAATTCCCAGCCACCAAACGTAGCTCCGGGCCATAGCCTTAATCCTTACAATTCCCGGATGCGCCTTGTGGAGAGTGTTGAGGACTTGTTGTTGCAGGGCGTGGGGGACTATGACTCTGTTGCCCCACAGGAGACAACCATTGAGCGCCGACAGCTCATCCCTTCGGGTTGCAAATGCTACAAACTTAGGGCCAGCGGAGGATGTGGGCCAACCCCTCACCACCCAGCCCAAAACCCAGGAGATGATGGGGTCACGGGCTGATCAGGCAGCTATATCCGCGGCCTGAAGGAACAGCTCAGGGAGGCCTTCTAGAATCAGGACTCCAGGAGCGGGGAGCGGGTCGGTGTCCCTGGACGGGAGGGGCAGTATGCTGAGGGCATTGGCGTGCCCCATCGCCTTGCCTGGGCAGTGTTCCAGGCGGTAATTGTAGCCGGCCAGGAAGAGGGACCAACAGAGAATCCTGGGTGAGAGCACCTGGGGGGTCTGCTTGTCCGCTGCAAATAAGCCAAGAAGAGGCTTGAGGTCAGTTATAATAGTGAAGGGGCACCTGCACACAAAGTTATGAAACTTTTTCAACCCCGCCACAATCGCCAACCCCTCCCAGTCTATCTGCGTGTAATTGCACTCAGCGGCCATCAAAGTCAGTGAGTAGTATGCCACGGGGACCTCCTGGCTGTCAGGGAGAAGGTGGTCCAGAACTGTGCCAATGCCATAGGGGGAGGCATCGCATGCGAGGACTACAGGTAGGGACTCATCAAAGTGTGTCAACACCTTATTCGAGATGAGTTAGCACCTTGACCCCCTTGAACACCACCACCTCCCTCGGACCCCATGATCAGGGTGCTGATTTGTTCAGGATGCGGTGAAGAGGCTCTGCAACTGCAGCCTTGTGTGGCAGGAAGGCGTGATAAAAGTTCAGTAGTCCTAAAAATGCCTGAAGTTCTGCCTTGCATGTGGGTCTGGGGGCCTCCAGGATGGCCTTGACCTTGTCCCTCGCCGGATGGAGGCTGGACACGTCCACTCGGAAGCCCAGGAAATCCACCACCGGATCCCCAAGGAGGTACTTCTCCCATTTGACTTTGAGGCCCACTGAGTCGAAACGGCTAAGGATGGTGCGGAGGTGGGAGGCAAAGTCATTCGGGGTGGCTGTGGCGATGAGGACATCACTGAAAAATGATGTTACCCTAGGGATCCCATTCAAAAAGGAGTCCATTAGTTGCTGAAATATCCCCGGGGCCACGCTTATGCCAAACTGCAGCCTCCTAACCTTAAAAGCCCACCGGTGTGTTACAATAGTCTGGGCTGTTGCTGTGGCCTCATCCACTGGAAGTTGTTGGTAAGCCTGCACGAGATCCAACTTGCCAAAAATCTTAGCCCCTGCTAAGGAAGCCAACACATGACTCACGACCGGGACTGGGTAGGCATGGTCGTGGAGGGCCTTGTTCAAAGTACATTTATAGTCCACACAGATGTGGATGTCACCATTGGGCTTTACGGGGGTTACAATGGGGGTCTCCCACGGTGCATGGAAGACCGGTTTGAGGACCCCTTGTGCCAATAAATGGTCTTGCTCCACATAGACTTTCAGCCACAAAGTGAGCAGGGCGGTGTGGAACCGCATGCGGATGGGGGAAATTTGGGAGTCGAGTTGCAATGAAACAGGGGGGCCTTTGTAACAACCCAGAGCCCCATCAAAGACCATGGGGAATTCCCTGCAAACCTCAGCCAAGTCCCATGGTGCACATTTATTCACCCCCCAACAGTGCAAACCACGCCCACCCCAATAAGCTAACCAAATTTCCCTCCACTACAATTAAGTCCAGGAAACCCTCAAAGCCCCAATACTTCACCTGGAAAGTCCCCACACCCCATATTGGAACCGGGTTCCTCTGGAAGTCCACCAGGCTCAAGGGTGAAGGCCACAGGTGGGGCCTGCCGTTCGGAGAAAGTCTGTTCAACGTTTCCACAGATATGATAGAAGCCGCTGACCCTGAGTCCACTTCCATTGGGCAGAGGGACCCCTCGATCATGACCTGGACCTGGATATTCGGGGCTGTGTGCAAGTTGGGGAGGCATAGTACCTGTAGTGAGGGCTGGCTGGTCAGGAGGTAGAGATCGTCCGTGCCCTCAGTGGCCTTGTAGTATGCGGAGGCCTGGCGGCATGGTTGCAGATGGGGTGGATGGTTCCAGTTGCCCCTGGATCTGCAGATGTGGGTGAGGTGTTTTCCACATGTGTGGCAGTTGGCGTCACAGAACTGGCATGATTTGCACTCATGTGCCTCTCCACAGCTGGCACACGGGTAACGTCCAGCAGGCTTACCGGTGTGTCCGGAGGTTCTGGCGGATCCTGGTGGCTTTTGGCGGTGGGGTGTGTGGATTAGACGGATGTTGTCCTCATCTGAGGTCTCGGGTGTCAAGTTGGGGAGCACGAGATGGGACGCTGTCGGTGGTCGGTTGTGGTGGGAGGCCTTGTTGGCAATGGTGAGCTGGAGGGCCTCGTTGAGTTTGATGTTGGATGTGCCAATCATCTTTCAGCGGAGCTTCACGTCACTGATTCCCCAGGCGAACTGGGTCAAGAGGTTATTCTCCCCCTGGGAGAAGTCACACTCCATGGCGTGTTGGCGCGGCGCAGCCATGAATGCTGCAGCCATCTCGCCGACGCTCTGGATGCACCCCTGGAATTCCATCCGCTTGGCCAGCGTTGTTGGCTTGGGCATGAGGTACCTGGTCAGGGCATCTTTGATTGATTTATTTATATTTACACTCGTATGTACACTCGAGGATAGCCTTCGGGGCCAGGAGGCTCTTTGTGAGCCGAATGGTGTTCACATCACAAGAGCTGAGGAGGAGAGCCCTTCTCTTGCCTGCATCGGTTATCTCCTGGAAGGTGAGGTGGCAGGTTAGCTGGTCCGTCCATGAATCCCAGAGCTTGGGATGAGTGGGGTCGAAAACCTCGAGGTGTCCCGGAGCGGAGGCCATGATTCTAGCGTGAAGCGGGGGAGCGGTGTTCAGTGACACCGGGCATGGTGCGGTGCTGCTCGGGAGTGGTGCAGGGCATGGTGGCGTTTTCTGGAACGATGCTCGGTGCTGCGCTGGAAGGTGAGCCTGGCCTGCTCATCGGGATCCCATTTTCATCGCCACTGAAAAGTACTGGGAGAACTCGGACTATGACATGTGTTCAGATGCATTTATTGTACTTCACAACAAGACAAGGAAAAACGGCCCTGCAAGGCCAACTATATACACTCCACCCAGCACACCTCTGTCCCCATAGGAGGGTTTGAATTTCCCGCCAAGGGTGCTATTGGTGGACTCAAGGTGGACTAGGATCCTAGATCCCCTTTGTGTTTGGGGACCAAGCTCCTGCTTTAGCCGCAGACTCCTGGTGGCGGTCCGCGTACATAACAGATTTATTGAGGAGAGTGGGAAAAGCCACTAGATGCCAGAGCTCATAAGTCCACATTTCCATTTAACTATCAGACAGAATAATTTCAGCAGACCTGCAGCAGGCAGGCACCCCATACTGATTCTGAGGCTTCCTTTTTTGCAGTTTGTCTCTTTTACGCACTGAGGAAACTCGTGCTTGTTCCTTGCTTCATTGGGCCCACTTTTGTTGACTGAGGATGATCGTATTAGTCATACCTGTATATCAGCCTTTTGCAAAGTTTTTATTTCAAGCAGGCTTAATGAGGCGGGTAAAGCATAGCAATTGTGTTGCTGGGAATGGAAGACTAGGATGCAAATGTCTGTGATGAAGAACAGCAGAATATTTTGGCCATTGTGCATAAAATTGCTATTTGTTAAGCTCATAAGCAAACACAATTTAAAATTAATTTTTAATTTTTCTTCATCTTGCAAAGATATGTGCTCAACAAATCAAGTCAACACATGGACTGCCTTAGACTGAGTGAGACCACTGGTCCATCAAGGTTAGTATTGTTTTCTCTGACTGGCAGCAGCCCTCCAGGGTTTCAGGTAAAGATCTTTCACATTACCTACTGCCTGACCCTTTTAACTAGAGATGTTGGTTATCAGGACCAGTTCCAGGTTTGAGTGGGCCTTGGGTGATAGAGTATAACTGCCCCTCTGTCCTCTTTGGTACAGCCTCTTTCTCCTCCAACAACCCCCCTTCCATTTGGCCCCTCTCACTTGGCTCTGCCTTTTTTCTTAAACCATTCCCTTTTCCATTTCAATTTCAAGGAGAAAAAATACCAAACTGTGCTTTCTTGGTTACTTTTATTGCTTTATATAAAACAAGACATAAGAAAATATTACTTCCATTATTTTATTTGGTGTACTATTCAATAAAATTGGCATGATTTGTGTTAAAGCAATAAAAATATTGTTCTGGAGGAAACTTGGTCTCAAGGTTTGTGGAAAAGTTTCTCCACTGTCATCATTGAAAGTGAGGAGGCCAATCCACATCCATCCAAAATGCTTAAGCAACTCAACAAACCTAATGTACTGAAGATGTTCATTTGGAACCATTCAATAGAAGAATGGAACTTAATTTTATCACTCAGCAAGGGATCAAAGGAACCATACTTAGCTAATAGAAGAAAATGAAATTTATTTTTAATACCGAGAAATGCATTGCTCAGTTTTTTAAAACAAAAAGTTACATCTTCGATACAATTAATTTAATCCTCCAGCAAATATCACAATCCAGATCTTAAACTGTTGGTTTTATACTTATGCACTTAAAAAAAAAAGATTTGTATTATCTCTTTTTTACTGTTCACTGGCTTGAGGGCCATAATTGGGATCAAAGATGGCCAAGTATATTTTCTGCCTTCATGTACCAATAATGATCAAGATGTGTACCATGAGAAAGCACCTCTAATGCATTGACTAATTATGGCAACAGCAGCAGAACTGATTTGATAGCATCTGCTTCAACATGTGGTGCTCAGAGATGTCTGACCTAAAGCCTTCAGGGAAAGTTTTGGCAAATGCTGCAAGGCCACTTCCAAGCATTTTGTTGCTCCAGAAAAACAAGAAGAAATGTGATATAATATTACAAATAACTTTTTTGCCTGGCTAGAGCTACCTGCAGCGTATACCAACACAAGATTCTAGTTGTTGAGAGGACAAAGTACAAAGAATGCTGGAGATCCCGCCCCCCCGAACAATGGCTTGCACTCCTTTGTCACCATTATCACAGTATTGGCTACAAATATTAGACATCACTAATCCATACTTTTCTGTCACCCTGCACAAGACAAAGTGTGCAAGACCTTTTCTGCTGAATCTGTGTCATGCAGAAATTCCAAAAAATTCTCCTTGATGTCCACTGATTTGCTGTTAACAAAGAGAAGGGGAGTGTGTGTGTCATTAGAGTGGGCAAATTGTTCCTTGGCACCTTGGTGAAAGTTTTTCATCCATTTCCATAATGTAATAGAGTTTTCATTTCCCACTTTATTGTGGTGTGACATTTGTAATGTGAGGAAAAACACACACAATTATTTCACAGCATGGGTAGGTCTCCGCATCTGCCCATCCTACCCACTGTTGATGCCAGCACTTCTGAATATTGGACCTGCTATCTTCTTTGTGTAAAGCAGATACTGTAGCAGAGACAATGGCCATTCCCCTGTTAATATGGCTGACTGGTAACCATAGCTAGATGCCAGGGCTTAAATTTACCCACTGCACACAGACTGTCTGGACTGTTAAACAATTAAGTTTCCTTTTCATTGCCTATGGGTATTCCCATCTGAGGCTTTATATGGAAAGAAAGTTCAGCCATGCTGAAATTTTTCAGCACCTGTGCAAAGTTGAAGATCATGGAGGTTGTTAATGTGTCCATCTAGTTTGTCCATACATCCTACTTGGATGAATCAAACTCTCCATTATTACAAAATACATGTAATTCCTAGTGCTGAGAGAGGAGAACAAGGAAAAACCATGTGAAAATGGGTGGGTTGAGCCTGAAGAAACCTTTCTCATCACTATGCTCAAGCAAACTCACCAGCCTGCATTTTATCTTCTGAATATTCTAAATGTCTCAGACTTTTATTTACCACCCATTCTTTTGCTGTCCCACATGCTGTGAGCCCTTTAGGGACCCTATCCCTTTTTGTATTTGAAATTGATGTTAACCCCAATACAGCTGGGCATGGCAGCTGTATATCTGAAGAGATATCCATCACAGTCTTCTGCCAGTTAATTAAAAATACATCCTGGGCCAAATTTGGTGCACTGATATTGTATTTGGTACACAGGAGTCAAATAGCCACTCTATAAAAATATACGTTCCATGACTGGGTATGATGTAGACATGTGGGAGAATCTGCAGATTGCTGTATCTCACATAATAGTATTCTGAAATCACATATAAAATTCTTAGATTGATGTACAAAAAATATGCCCTTTCAGCACAGAGGAATTTGAGGTTTATCATCATGTGCTAAGTCCCAAACATATTTGCAGACCCAGTTCTCAGCCCAGAGACACACAAACAAATAGCCTCTGAACTTATACAGGGTATATTTTCCTACTGCTTAATAACCACCTTCAACCTCCACACATCTGAGATTATGGAAATAGCATCTAGATCAAATGACATCTTTTGCAGACATGCTCTAGTTGTGTAAAAGAAGTCATAGGCCCCTGCCGCACAGCAGGGAAAACACGGGGCGAAGCGCGGCTTTTAAAAGCCGCACCAAAAAATAAACACCATGGCGGGATCCCACGGATCCCGTTAGCCGCGCGCAGTTGCTCCCTGGCACGATCAGATGCCGGGGAGGAAGAGACGAGTGGGAGGGGGGAGGCTGCCGAACTGCGCATGCTCGAGCATGCACAGTACGACAGGGGGCAGGGGATGCGCCGGCGAAAAGACGCGCTGGCGATCCCACAGCCGCATTTGCTGCGACCCATTCAATTGAACCACCCAGGTAGGTGGTTCTTTTTTGATGCGCGTTTTGGGCGGTTGGGACGGATCGGGGACGGCCACGGCACGATTGCCAGATGTTGCTGTGTGATCGCGCCCGTTTGATGCGGCCCCGATCCGTCCCTCTCCCGGCCCAAAATGCCTCGTGTGAACAGGGCCATAGTTTGTTTTTTTTAAAGCAGCATCCATGCACAAACAATGCATGAGCACTTTGCAGTTTAGTATTTGGTCTCTCAGTGTAACACGTGAACGGAAATTCATATAAAATAAATGCACAAGCTGTATGACCATGTGAAGCTGACATAAGTCTCACATGAATTTGCCATCAATTCTAACAGTGGCACTGCAAAAAAGCTACATGAAAGGATAAGCTTGTGGCCATGGCTACAATTATTGCAGTGTTCAAAGCTAGTCAGTGTAGAATAAGATTTTGCCACCTTGTCAGTCTGTCAGAAAGATTATACCCAGAAACACACACATTCCTGCCTCCTCCAACAGAAATAGACAGGATCACCATGCAACTAATTCTTGGATTGTAGTTTGCCCCACAGATATTTCTTCTATTTATGCTGTAGTCACATGTCCCATTTGCTGTCAGTTGATAATTCACAAGAGGAAATTTGTGATTCCTTTGAGACACATTAACAATGCCATTCCAAATAGTCTGCTGTTGATATGATCCATCTAGTGGGCTATTTACACAAGTGATGTGTTACATGTTCAGTCTCTGCCAATCATTTTATTCCAGAACCCAATTTATTGTGAAGAAGAAATCTAAAGCGCCCTTTTTTGTCTGGGAAACTGAAAACTTGGGGGCTCTTGAGTGATTGTGCTATTTTTGATCTATGACAAATAATCACACAAATTGAATGGCACAGAGATTCTCTGACCACATTTTCCATCTTATCTAAACTACCTCAAGAGAGTAAAATCCCTAGAGGATGCATAGAAGCTATTTAAAATCACACTAACTGAAGCCAGATAGAATGCATTCCTCAAGTTAGAAAAGCCACTGCCAAGTGTAAATGATTAAAGACTTAAGTCTAGGACACCATAAAGGGCAAAGGGCTTCTTTTAAGAGAAGAAGAGAATAGATTGGATTTATACCCCTCCCTAAGGTGTCTCAGAGCGGCTTACAAACTCCCTTCCCTTCCCCTCCCCACAACAGACACCCTGTGAGGTAGGTGGGGCTGAGAAAACTCTGACAGAAACTGCTCTTTTTCAAGAACAGCTGTGCCAAAACTATGGCTTGCCCAAGGTCATCCAGCCAGGTGCAAGTGGAGGAGTGGGGAATCAAACCCCATTCTCACAGATTAGAGTCCGCGCACTTAACCACTACACCAAACTGGCTCCTTAAAAAGTAGAAGACCTGCCACAATTAGAAGGGACCACAGGATCTGATAAAGGAATGTACATTAACAGTTAGGCAAATTAAAAGAGTAGATTGCTAAAAGCATCAAGGCATTCCTTTAAATATATTTGGAGCAGGAAATTGGCCAGGGAAGCAGTTGGGCATTTGGATGAAAAAGGAATAAAAAGATTGCTAAACGAAGTTGGAGGGATGGCAGAGAAGCTAATAAAGTCTTCGCATCTGTGGTCACTGTGGAAAGTGTGGAGCATGTACCTAGATTATGGTCAGTATTTTCAGGAAGGGAGTCTGAAGAACTGAGTCAAATTGAGGTGATGAGAGGTGAAGTTTTACAGTTCTTTGGGAAATGTCAAAGCAATAAGTTTCTGGGCCCTTTTGGCATACACCAAGAGATATTAGGGAACTCAAACAGGAAACTGTTGGACTATTAACCAGTATATGTAATCTGCCATTAAAATCAGCCATTGTACTAAAAGACTGGAATTAGCAAATATTAGGCTGCGGTCACATGTGCCAGATAATGCGGGGAGGGGGGGAGTGAGGATATTTTCTCCTTAGCAATTTGACCAGCATTTGCACGATCACACAGTCCTAGTTCCCTAGCGAGTTTTCCAGGAAAATCAAGTACTTTCCAGGTATTTGTGCTCTGAATCCATGATTTTGCCTATCTGGACAGCCATCTCTCATAATATTGCAATCCAGTCACCTGGATGTCCTTCTTCCGGTAGGTTTGTTTTTGCAACTTTCACCATTGTGCGCATGCATGTGTGTGCACATATGCAGATATGCAGATGTGCACATGTGCAATGATTGTTTTAAAAAATTGTGCCGCACTGCCACTTGGGCAGCGTGGTTGTCTGCGATCACAGAGGGGAAAGTCCGTCTGTGGCCTGTAGCAACCTGTTTAATAGTAGACTTTCCCCAGTGTCTTTTAACCCTGCTCTTGCGGCGGAGCGAAACGGGTTGCCAATGGGTGAGGGACGCTGGCCAGATGTCCCGTTAAATCTGCCCAGCATTCGTCCCTCTCACGCAGCTAATTGTGCATGTGATCGGAGCCTTACACTACTTTTTAAAAAAGGGATCCAAAGGAGAACCAGGAATATACAGGCCAGTCTGCCTAATATGTATCCCAGGCAAATTAGTAGAGATTGTAATCAAAGATAGGACTAGGTCCTTTTCGGTGGCGGCTCCTACCCGGAGGAGATCAGGGCCATGTGGGACCTGGTGCAGTTCCGCAGGGCCTGCAAGACAGAGCTCTTCCGCCAGGCTTTTGAGTAAGAGCCGCTGCCACTACCACCACCGTGCGACTGCAGAGCAGTTCCGCCGCGTCAGGCTGACTGGCCAGCTGAAATATCGTGGCCCATGGCATCCCCCCTTTTTTTGACCCGATTGGGATATGCAATAAGGAGTAAGTATTGTAGTCATTATGTATCCTGTGAGATGTGAATTTTTGCCTAAACTGTTTTAACTGTTGACTTTTACTGTACTTGTGCCTTAATTGTTTTAACTTGTTATATTTTTATCACACTTTTGTGGCTGTGTAAGCCGCCCTGAGCCTGCATGTGGGGAGGGCGGGGTATAAATGAAATAAATAAATAAATAAATAGTGGCCAAGTTTGCAGATGACACAAAATGATTCAGGATGGTGAAAACTAAGAGTTCCAGGAGGATCTCCACAAATTGGCAGATAAAGTTCAATGTTGGTAACTATAAGATGATACACATAGGAATAGAAAAATCCCAACTTCTAATATAAGCTAATTTACTGAGACTGAGAGGGAAAAAGATATTGGGGTCAAAGTAGGTAGCTCAATGAAAGTGTCAGCCCAACATGCTGCCATGGTAAAAAGGCAAACTCCATTTTGGGGATTATTAGGAAAGGGGTTGGAAATAAAACAGCCAATGTTATAATATCTCACATAGATCTATGGTACAGCCTCCTTTAAGATACAAGGCACAATTCTGGTCACCATATATCAAAAAGGGCATCACAGAACTGAAAACAGTACAAAAAAGGGCAATCAAAATGATTTGGGGGTTAGAGCACCTTCCCTACAAGGAAAGGCTGAAGAGTCTGGGACTTTTCAGTTTAGAAAAGAGACAACTAAGGAGGGGGCCATGACAGAAGTTTATAAAATTATCTATGGGGTGGAGGCAGTGGACAAAGAGAACTTTTTCTCCCTCTCCCAAAATATTCAAGCTGATGGACAATACATTCTGGACAGACAAAAGGAAATACAGAGGATTAATACAAGTCTCTTGATGGCCAGCAATAAGTCACAGCGTTTGAAGTCTGCAGGCAAACTGGCTTCTACCAGGTTCTGCTAAGATGCCAGCCTCTGGAACAATGGAGGGCAACAGGGCTGTATATGAGAGATTCAGAGGGTAGCCATGTTGGTCTGCAGTACAACAGCTGGATCTGAGTCCAGCAGCACCTAGAAGAAGAAGAAGAAATTGGATTTATACCCCACCCTTCACTACCCAAAGGTGTCTCAGAGCTGCTTACAAACTCCTTCCCCTTCCCCTCCCCACAACAAACACCCTGTCCGCGCACTTAACCACTACACCAAACTGGCAACAAGATATTCATAAGAACATAAGAGAGGCCATGTTGGATTAGGCCAATGGTAGGGGTGTGCACTTGGGTCTACCCAAACTGAAAATATACCCCAAAAACACCTTATTGGTACTTTGGACATATTTCAGCATCCCAAATGTATCTTGGATTTTTCAGGAGAACTGGAAAAAATCCCTGAAAAAATCCCAGATTTATTTGGGAATTACCAGCAAACCTGGAACAACAGTTGAAGGGCTGGAGCAAATTGCTCCTGCTGCTCAGCTGTTTTTTGGCTTTCTTCTGCAGTGTCAAGCCATGCTTCGCTTTGCTCACTATGGTTGCAATAGTTATCAGGGGGAGGGAATTCCTGCGGGGAGGGGGGTTGTGTGAATGAGTGAGAGGGGGCAGAGGGAGACTAAGATTGAATCAAGGCAGAGAGGTTCATCCACTTGCATTGAGCTGACCTGTGGCGCATCAAAATTATCCTGTGCCATTTGTCCATACCTGGGGTGGCCTTCCAGAGCATGGATGCATGAATATATGGAACATTAGTGCAGGATCCTTCTGCCTGTTTTTGTTACATTATCATTTTTTAAAATAAATGTTACTTGAAGAGTAGATGAACTGTAAATCACGTGTCTCCTTTTTCATTTTCATCCCCAGAAGACCCAAACAGTAGCTGGTATGCCATATCCTGCTTCCCTGTCAGAAGCAGTTTTTAAAATATGTAATCATTCAAATGCTAAGGTATTTGGCCCTTTCTGAATGAGTGTTACTGTTTTTTCTGGATGCCTGTTGGTTAGTTGTCTATCGAATTGTTCGAGGAGGGGGGCTGCCAGCTCTTCCATTGTATTGTGAAGGCTGAAAAGTGGTAATTCTTTCATATTAGATTGCTTTTTACCTTCTCTCTGTGTGTGTGTTGCTGTGAGATCTTTTCTGTTCCTTCATCTCTGATTCTACATTCAATAGCAGCATTGATTAGATATTCAGTATAGCAGGTCATGAAACCTTTGATTTCCAATGTATTTTTTTCTGGCCCGATATGAAAAAGTTTCCAATACTTAAGAAGTGTCCTTCACCACTTACTTGCTGATGAGCTTGCAGATTCTAACACACAATCTTGATCTCTTCTTAAGTGTGTGAAATATTAGTACAATGAGAAGAAAGGTCCATGAATAAAAGTGTATGTCAATGCTTTTATCTTTTGACAACATCTTTTATTCTTTGAGGGAAAAAATCCAGTTCAAACATAAAGGGGTGAAATCCAACAAAGCACCACTGCTGTACATTCTCTGTACATTTCAAAGGGATTTGTGCAGTACATGTTTTTTTAAAAAAACCACATGCACACACACAAATGACATTAGCAATGGTAGGACAGCAGTGGCTCTTGATAGACTGAAAAAACATACAAAGGAAACAGAAAATAAAAATCTGTTTAAGAGCTCTCCTAGACACAGCTTCCCTTTTATACTAAGAGCTGTACCTCAATTAAACTGAATGGCCCCTGGCACACTTCTGGGCTGAGACATGCATGACTTTATGCTGGGAAAAGTGTCAGATTTTAGATGGGAAAGACTTCACCTGCTATGTTTCTGTCAGGTTTCCGTTAAAGGCACTGCAACCAGTGTTCCCTCTAATCTGCACTAGGGGGTGTTGGCACACAAAATTTTAGCTGGCTGCTCAAGGATTTTCGTGTCCAGCTCACAAGCATTTTCCCTCCATTGGAAACAATGGAGGATGGGGGCACCTCTTTCTGGGGGCCATAGAATTGAACCCCGTGGTCCAATCTTTTTTTTTTTACATGGGGAGGGGAGGTTGTGGAGAGGTGCCAGCAGCTATGCTGCAAATTTGGTGTTTCTACCTAAAAAACCCCACCCCCCAGAGCACAAGATACCCCCAGATTGATTGTCCATTATAGATTATGGGGTTTATTGACTATAATGGTCCCCACAGGATACAATGGAGCTGGGAAGAATTGGGTGTTGTTGTTGTTTCTGCACACACCTATTATGCTTTTCAGTATGATTTGTATGCTGCCTTGAGTCACAGGGGAAAGTGGGATATAAATATTTGAATAAATAAGTAGTTTGGGCAGGTTGATAACATTTAAACAACTTCCTGTTTGTTAGGTTAGGTGTTCCTCCTCTTATACTTGACCTGTAATGCTGGTTGTCATATTTCACTAAAAAAAAAAAACCCAGAGCAGACTGCGAGAGTCTAAGGCTCAGCACAAGCCAGTGGTCCAAGGCCAGGTCCACCAATACAGTGGACTATGGCAGGTAACCTGTTCTCTGGAGCCCAGGTCTACCCACATAGAGGACAACATTTTCTGTAATGAGGTCTGACTTGATTGTATTTTCTCTTATATTGTTTAAATTATTCTTAAAATATAGTTTAGATATAGTTTAAAAGAATTCATTCTGAGATTTCTACAAGGTTATGGAAATAATCTTCTAAAAACTAATTTACACAATAGTCAAATATAGACTCGCTCACAACTTTAATGCTACTAGCTTTTTTTGCTCATGAGGTAGAATTGTTGCTCACAACACTGTGGAGCTTAGAGGGAACATTAACTGCAATCCCTTCTTTGAAGAAGAGTTGGTTACCATTTGTGAATGTAATGCAGTCTTGTCACAAGTGACTTTAGGACTGTGCCATGTGTATTACTAAAGCCCAATATTGTAAAATTAACATGGACTTTTTTTTCTGGGAACCTGCATCTCAGCTAAGGTTGCCAACCTTCAGGTGGAGCCTGGAGATCTTCTGGAATTACAATTGAATTCCAGACTACAGAGATAAGTTCCCTTGGCGAAAATGGCTGCCTTGGAGGGTAGACTCTATGGTATTATAGGTCCCCCTGAAACCTTGTCCTCCTCAGGCCCCACCCCCATATAACCAGGAATTTCCCAATCTGTTGGTAACCCTAGTATCAATTCATTTACTTGGAAGTAAGCCTCACTGATTTCAGTAGTTTCCTTCTGATGTATGCTTAGAAAACTACTATCATAAATAGCACACCAAACCCAAACACTAAGAATTATATAAACCATTCTCTTTCAGAGTAGACATTTAATCTCTGGCAATATAACTGCTGACAGATAAAATATGAAGTACAGGATTCTTCCACTTAAAAGGAACAGGATACTAACTAGTTTTAACCTCTCAGATACTTTTAAAATTAGATTATATTGAACAAGCTGCTGTTCAGAAAATCGGAGGCTGGCAAAACTCTAGTAAATGTAACTTTTTAAAATATTTAAAAATACAAGTAGCATATACATATATGTCAACAAAAGCTGGGATTGAAAAAAATGCATCAGCCCATCTCAGATTATGTAAGTGGGCATGTTTCCTCCAGAGAGTTAAAACTGTGCATTAGAAATTCCGAAGGCTATGTGAAATTAATTGTAAACACATAGAAAATTGACTTTTAATAGTATAAAAGCAAAAGACCTATATCTACCCACCAAAGTCCCTTGACATGCCTTTGATGAGTCTATCTGAGTAAAGAGCTGAAAATTGATTTCCAAAAGCATAATGTGCTTTTTCCCCTCCAATTTTGCTTCAATAAATGATACATTAGAAATATTTCCTTTGGGTTTTATAGTAAATTGACAAAGTCATGATTTTGCATTCTCTTGTAAGAAATGTCCAGTTTATCTGAATTGCACGAAAAGATGAACAAATCATTCTAAGCAAAAGGGAAAAAAGTGTGGAAAACAGTAACTGAACAACTCACAAGGCAGCTTCTTCATAATTATGAAATGAACAGGAAGGAGTTTTAAGTAATTCTTATGGACTTATACCAAATTTGCTACTACAGAAAATAGGCCAGTGGATCCACTAATCTCTGTGCATTGGCACGATCCTTTTTGATGCACTGACATTCCCAGCAGCCAGCGTAGGAAGAGTTGTTTTGTCAGAACTGAGGAATTCAGTTCAAGTCAAGTCCAGTTTATTAGTATGGTCAAGCGACCAGCCAATATAGAACATTCAGTTCAAGTATGCAGGGATCCTGCCTTTCTCATGCACCATTAGCTGTATAACATCTCATGAGCAGTGTTCCCTCTAAGCTGAGTTGGTGTGAGCTAGCTCACCATTTTTTAGCCTCTGGCTCACACATTGTTGTCTTAGCTTGGGAAGGATGGCCCCAGAGCAAACTAATTGATGCAGCAGCCAACTTGCTGGCTCACAACTTTAATGCCAGTAGCTCACAAAGTAAGAATTTTTGCTCACAGGATTCCATAGCTTAAAGGGAACATTGCTCACGAGGCTTCCTAGGCTTTCTGAAGCAGTCACAACAGCTATGATTCAGCAGCTTCCTGACAGCGGCAGCCCATTCTTCTCACAATTATGCATAGGCATGTGAAAGGCTGAGACACCAGAATGAACAAATCTCCCAAAAAGTACTGTTTTCATTCCCTATCAGTCAATCAGTTACTGAGTTCACATTAGACATTCCAAGCATTGTTAGACCAGTATTGGCAAAGATGAAAAGGGGAAATTTACACATAAGTGGATTCATTAGAAAATGTGGTAGAATTACTTCTGTACTCCAACATCCCCATACTGCTCTGTAAGACCCATCCCCATTTTTTAAAGGAATTAAAGACTTCTGCAACTAGAAATAAGACCATAGCTATTCTGATGTTGTAGCAGAGGATTAATGAACAATCAGAAGTATTGCTGGGAAAAGCCACACCTGACCCCAGCCACTTGCTAAAAGCACTTGGCAGGCACCAGGAAAGGTGCCAGTGGGTACCATGGCATCCATGGGCACTATGTTGAGGACCCTTGGAGTGGACAACAATGATCTTGATAGACTAATGCTCAGAGTCGTAGCAGTTTTATTTCTGTTCTTGTTCACTTTACACATTACCTGTTGTGAACGAGATAGTTCACCTCTGTGGTGAGATAGCTGGGACAGTAAAACAGAACTCATTCCAAATGACGGAAGATAATATATTGTAAAAGAAGATCTACGGTCTAGAGAAGTAGCATAGACATTTTCTAAATGAACAAATAGTGAAAGCTTTCTTTTTCCAAGAAGTGAGGGACCACTTTTGGTTTGGCTTGAATGGACCAAAGGAGCTTATGAAAAATGTCTGATTTTAAAATATAGATTGAAGGGTTTTTTCCTCATAAAGTGCTCATTTTGTGCATAGTCTTTCAGTTCCATAAAAGCAGGAGTAATGACTTCAAGTGACTGGAATTTAAATGAATATTCTCTGAAGGTAAATGTTAGTTTTAGCTGCCAAATTATTTTGGTCTAATTGTTACAAAGGACATTTCCTTTGTAACAGACCAAAATAATTTGATTTGAAGGACTGTGAAGAAATGATTCATCTGATCTACCTCAGTACCTGGATAGTTTACCAATTTGAAAAGGAAATAATAATTTTAAGTTACACTTTAAAACAACCAATTCTGAATTTTATTTCTCAAATTTAGTACAGCTTAGACTTTTAATCTTTTTTAGAAACAGGTTGAAAATTCATCTCTTTTGTTTTACAATTGTGGCTCATGATAAGTTTTCTGCAGCACGGCTGAGTTTATAGATATTGCCAGATAAATAAGTTATTCTATGTACATTTGATAACTGGCCACCTTACTTGTTTGGAAATCATTGTACTATGGTCACTTGTCAAAATCAACTTGTGTGTTTCGTTATGGGTAGAGTTTCTGTTTAGATTTCACCCTACCCTGCTTTCTATATTTCATCTCCTCTGAAAGATGTGATTTGTGTGTTAAAATTAGACACATTCCTCAATCAGTATTTGATAGCCAAAGCAGATTTATTGCTCTGACATCTACTATATTTGAAATGCATGGGGAACTGTCTTTGTAAAGTCTGGTGATGTCTGAAATTGATGATTCCCACATCATTGATGAAAATTTCTTTGATGCTATGTAAACCAAATGAACTGGATCTATTACATTCAGAAGCTAGGATGACTATGATAAATAACAGACTTTTCCCTATAAACACTTCGGGGCTTGAAACAAATTCTACTTGATTTGGAAGTGATTACTCATTGATTAGCTAGTCTTAGTGTATCTGAGGTATTAGCAAAGAAACTAACTGCATGTATCTGTGTTGCCTCTGGGCACACCTTTTTCTTACTTTTCAGCCAAATCATAATTCTGCTTTGGTACACAAATTATCATTATACCTGGATGGAGTAATAGGTAAATGTAGTAGTTTTTGTGTGTCTGCAATTCTTTCAATGCTTTCATTTTGGGGGTGGGAAAAATAGAGGTCTCTTGGTATAGGTAACTTCTTTCAGTATCCAGCAATGAAATGTATACATTGATTTTGTAAAAATTAGATGAAGTGCTATGCAAATGTATTTACGTCCAGGTGATTTACAGTACATAAAAGGAAGTGCAGGTCTCTGACTCACGTGGGGGTACCTTTTGCACCCCATGGGGAGCAGGTGTCCCTGGGCATGTGTGGCTTTTTCAGACCCCTGTGGTCCTATTTCCCAACCAGCCAATCAGAGGGCTGGCTGGGCAGGCCTTGGGAGACGGCCTGGTCAGGCAGATGTTGGACAGCTAGTACTTCCTTAGGTTTGCTTGCCTGGCATAAAAGGCTTCCCTCGGCGGGCCTGTTTACTTGGCCTTTGGCTTCCTTTCCACCCTCCTTCCTTCAGTTCTTGGTTTGTATGGGCTTATGTTTTATTTGAGTGTTTTGCTTCATTGTTTGTATTGCTATATCTGGTTGGGGTTCTCTTAAGGGACCTCAGGAGCAGAGGCTTTGGGAGGCATGCCCAGCTTGGGGGCTGTCAGGCTCACTTCACTGCCAGGTGGCAAGGGGAACATGCAGTGACATACATACATCTATATCCCATTGGTTCTGCCATCCCAGGGTGCTCCTCTCAGGGAGGAGGGATGGTGCCTGTCTTTAATCAGAGCTAGTTTGGTGTAGTGGTTAAGTGTGCGGACTTTAATCTGGGAGAACCGGGTTTGATTCCCCACTCCTCCACTTGCACCTGCTGATGTGACCTTGGGTCAGTCACAAGCTCTGGCACAGCTGTCCTTGAAAAAGAGCAGTTTGTGTCAGAGTTCTCTCAGCCCCACCCACCTCACAGGGTGTCTGTTGTGGGGAGGGGAAGGGAAAGGAGTTTGTAAGCCGCTCTGAGACTCCAAGTGAAGGGCGGTGTATAAATCCAATCTCTTCTTCTTCTTCAGTTGGTAGACAGGTCATCCAATGCTGGATCTAGTGCACCATGCTAAACCAAACCTCTACAGCTGTAAATAATAAAAGTTATGGCCTTTTATACCCCACAACAGTGAATTACTGTTCTTTGTACTCCTTCCCCCACCCGTCCAGTGGGGATGTAAATGCACAAACACACACACAAAAATAAAAATCAACATTAAACAGCAGCACTAAAAACTCCACTTCATAAAAACTGCAGTGCCCAGAACAATGAAAACCAGAACAACACAACAGAAGTCTTAGCCACCAAATGCTTGCATAAGATTTACTTTGTTTTGGTGGTTAAAAAGATGACACATATGACAGCTGGCAAGTGAGAATCACTCAAACAGTGTTCCAAAACTGGGCCATGACTGCATTAGACACCTGCCCAACTTCCAAAATACGGGAAACTGGAGAAGAGCCTTGGGTGACAATCTCAGACAATTGTCAGGTTCATATGGGAGATGGTTGCAGCATGTTTTTGGCCATAGGTGCAAAAATGGAGTGATGGGCTGGCTTCTAGCATACTAATAAAATATGATGAAAAACAAGGGATTTTTTTGACAAGAGCAGCACAGGATTTTGATGGCACAAAGTGTAGATTGACTTGTTTTAAAAATGCGGGAGACTCAGGTTCAATCTCCATTCTGCCATGGAAGCTTGTAGGGAGACATTGGACCAGTCAGACACTCTCAGCCTAACCTACCTCACAGGGAGGTTTTGGAGATAAAATGGAGAAAAGGAGAATGATGTAAGCCACTCTGGGCCCCATTGGGGAGAGAGGCAGGGTATAAATGAAACAAACAAGCAAACTTCCAGGGAGTTGTGAAACACAGACTTTCTTATTTAAGAAATCAACAGTGGATTGTATCCAAAGGTGTGAGGGTGAGGGCCCATGAAGAATGAGCATCAGCCCAATATGAAGTGCAGTTAGCTGGGCTGGATGTGACATCAACATCGGTAGAGTGGATACCTCCCACTCGTCCTCACAGAACTACAGAGAGTAGCAGAGACTTCCAGATGGGGCCACAGTCAACGCTCGCAAACTGTGGGGAAAAGCTCAATGCTTCGCTGCTAAAATGATAAGGAGATATCAGGATGGAAGCCTCAGACAGATATCTAGAGTGGTTAAGTCTGCTCCTTCGAAGGCTGCCTTTGGTACAACAACGGAGCAAATACTAGATGCAGATTGGGCCTTAATCAGACCAGTGGGCCATCAAGATCTATTCCTTATGCTAACTGGTGGGGGCTCTCTAGGTACAGGTCACTTACTAGGATTTCCATTATGTGAAAAACACTATGACAACATTGTCAAGTGTTATTTAAACAGTGATGGGGGGGAATTAAAAGCTGTATAAAGTTTCCTGGTTAAACAACCTTCAAAAGTGCTCTGCCACTACTTTATTCTTCCAGATCCAGCATTCTGTTTCAGAAATATTTTTGACAACATGTGCTTTTCTCCTAAATTCTGGTTCCCTTGGGCAAAATTCACATCTCTATTTTTTCCTTAAAAAAAAAAACTACTTTGCAATAAGCATCCAAGGATAAATCGGAGCACCAAAGTACTCTTCTATTTCCTGTGCTTTTTCCTGTGGGAGAAACGTACCTCTTAGCTGCCAAGCCTGCTCTTATTTAATGTGAGATGCTCAAGCAAATTATTAGAAATATGTTCAACACAAAATTCAAAGAAAACTGGAAAATTACTCAAGAAGCATTAGAGACTCTCAATCTCGGTAACTCCACATGGACAGGTAATTGAGGATAAGCAAGAAAAAGCAGATAATTTTTATATGATTTCACTGATATAGTGGTTTGCAGCAGTTATCTGCAAAGTAGAGTCTTCAATAGGTCTGATTGCGATTAACTTTACAATTCCAAAGATAGAATTAGCTCTTTTCAAACTTTCATCACCAATGTGTCATCGGCGCTAAGGCTTACACAGTTCATGACACTCAACACTTGCAATGTACGATTTTAATAAGGAGTGATTGATTAAAAGGGTGGTGTATTTTTGCAGAAGAAGGGCAAGCAGGACTTCATTTCTGTGTCAGTCTTTTAATTTTGCCTTTTGCAGTGGCGGGTTCTTTGCAGTGGTTATGAGAATAACCAGTATATATTTTTTTCTTCATAAAAGTCTCTGGGGTTCTTTTGAGACCATTTTTATCCCTCATTTTACAACAGCACTCCATGGGGAACTTTTAAATTTTTGATTGGATTGGGGTTTAGTTACCTCAGGTTTACCATTGGAACTAACCATTCCTAAAATACTCTATAACAACAGCTCTGTCACCATCACCTACTTGCTAACTCCAGAATGAACACAGTTCAATAACAGTAATGGCTATATATGTACAGGAAATGATGGTTGGGAAATCCATCCCAAAAGTATAAAGTGATACAGGAAAGTAGAGCATCTGTCTAGGTCAGGTGGGTTCTCAGCATAGTGCCCACCTGTGCCATGGTGCCCACTGACAACTTTCCTGGCACCCCAAGTTTTTTAGAAAGTGGGTGGGGCCAGAAGGGACTTTTGCACAGCAAAGTTTCTGACTGGCCACTGGAAATATGATTGGCTGTGCAGATTTTGTTTTGGCTGTGGAAGGTCGGTCAGTTCGAGACCCGAGTGTGCCACATGACGGAGTGAGCTCCCGTCTCTAGTTCCAGCTCCTGCCAACCTAGCAGTTTGAAAGCAAGAAATTGCGAGTAGATAAATAGGTACCACTTCAGTGGAAAGGTAACAGCGTTCCGTGCGCCTTGGTGTTTACTCATGCCGGCCACATGACCATGGAAACATCTTCGGACAGCGCTGGCTCTTCGGATTTGAAACAGAGATGAGCACCGCAACCCTAGAGTCGGATTCGACTGGCTTTTGAGCAAGGGAACCTTTACCTTTACCTTTTTACCACCACAGCACAAGGCCCATCATTTCATGACTCTATAAGACTCTGAACAATACATCCATTTTGAAAAGTATTCTTTTAAACAAAGCTTCTGTCTGAAATTGAAGTTGAAGAATTATGACTAGGGTTAGGTATAATCTCACTCACCGACATTTTGTGTTTGGCGTCACCTCTTGTTGCAGCTACTTTGTGGTTGCATCTGCCGCCCTGTGTCAGAATTCCAAAAGCGCCTGCAGGCTCAAAATGTTGGGCATCCCTGGGATAGGTGGACTGAGACAGTTTTCCCACTGAAGGTTCATACATATCAGTTACCCTAACAATGCAGGTAATTTCAGAGGGCAGCTGTGTTGGTCTGCACTAGAGTAGGCCCATAGCCAGGATTTTTTTTTATTTGGGGGGTCTTTAAATAAGTTGGGGGCATCCCCACATAGACACCTGCAAAACCCTTCCCCGCGGCTTAGTGGCAGGCTGCCAAGGCCAGAGAGCAGCGAGCCCACTTGAGAAGGCTGCCTTCATTGCCTGCCTCTGCTGCTGGCAGCAATGTGGGATTGGAAGGTGCCAGTGATGAGGAGAGTGGTCATGGCCAGTGAGAGGTGAGAGAGAGTAGTGTGGGGTTGGAGGGAGGGAGGGAGGGATGGGGCTTGCTGGCAATGAGCACAATAAATTAAAAAAATGGAAGTTGGGGGCCTAGGCTGGAGGGTAAGTAAAAGGGCCTTGGTGATAAATTGGGAGGCTGGGCCCCAAGAGGCCCCACTGTAGCTACAGGCCTGGATTGGCTAGATTTCAGTCCAATAGCACCTTAGAGACCAACAAAATTCTCAAGGTGTAAGAGAGTCAAAGCTCCCTTTGGCAGATAAAAGTTGGAATCTCTGAGTCCCTCTGAGTCCCTCTATCCCTATATAAACACTGAAACCTCTGAGTCCTTATATCCCAGTCAGAAGGGGGGAGAGGTGTTGCAAAGAAGGAACTTGGGATGCAGCCGTACAACATACATTGTAATCAGCCTGATTAGAGCATGGGAGGGGGATTAGCTTCTCTAGCGAGTTCATAATCCTGTGTCCCTATTCAGCCCCGGGAGGGTCCATTGTTCTGAATTTTTGAGTAAAATCCAGAATTCTTCAGAATGCAGATATTTGGCAAGTAAAGTTCAGGCTTATTCTAGCAGGGCAATACATATTTGGGAATGGTAGTAAATAGTAACAGTAATAGTGCAATCCTAAACAGGTATACTGAGTATTCTACTCAGGCCTTTTCGATGGAGCTTACTCACAAAGAAGTGTTCTTGGATTGCGCTGTATATCTAGCATGGCCTAACACTGGAGGCCTAACACTGGCCATCTCGAAATGTTGAACTACTGAGAAAGCATACTCCCTCTGGGTAATTACATCATTTTAAATTTTTCTTATAATTTAACTACTTAGATGACTGAAATTCTGAACACAATTAACAGTGCGGTCCTAGGCAGAGTTACACCCTTCTAGTCTCATTGACATCAGCAGTCTAAGTGTAACTTTGCTTTGGGTTGTAAGTCCTCTGGCATCCCCACTGCTGCTGATGACAACCGGTAGTGGGGCTTCTCCGTGACTGGGCTTTTTGAGGCAGAGGTGACTAGTCCTCCTCCCCAGCCTCTTCCACCCACTGTTCCCTCTGGCTACATCTGTTGACCTGCAGCCTCTTCACTTTTTTTGCAGAGCTCACGCTTCCATTGCATAAGCTCCACATTCAGAAGAGCAATGCTGCCTTTAATCTGGAGGTCATGCATACAGTCCAGTCTCTACTCCCCTTCCTTGCAGAGAGGATGCATCCTTGTGGTGATGGCCACCTGTAACCTCTCTGTCAAGGCCCTGGCCCACAGGAGAACAGGCATCCCCTTGGGGCCCGGCTGCAGTGTGGAAGCCAGTGCCTGGTCCAGCCCTTGAATTGGGGGATGACTTGCTCCAGGCTAGCTATATGGGTGCAGAGCATATTGGGGGTGCCCTGGAAGGGCTTGAAGATACTGACCACTTGGGGAAAACTAAGTTATTGGAGCTGATACTGAGCTCCTCTTACCCATGCAGGATGGTTATGGAAGAGATGGCATCCTGCACTGCCCTCTTCTGCTCCACCAAATGCACAATCAGGGCGTAGGTGGAATTCCTCATCCCCCTCCCCCTGCCTCTTGTGCAGCAGATGGGCAGACTTGCTCCTACATGAGAAGTGGGTGGCCAGGTGCCAGGAGGTCTCCAGCAAGGACTGCATCTCAAGGGTGGCAGCATCCCAGGTGGCCTTGACAGTGCTCCCCAGCCCTAGAACATCCTTCACCACTAGGTGAAGCATACTAGGTGCCAGGCAGACAATGCCCTTGAGGCACACAGCCTTCACTACTGACAGTCCTGCTGGCTGCTCCAGAGCTCTGCCATGAAGTGCACAGTTCTGCCTTGTGCTCTGGAGATCTGAGCCTTAACCATCACCACTCCAGCAGGCGAAAGGCTACACGAGAGAGAAGGGTTGGCTATCCACAGCAATCATTTGGCTGATGAGGCGAGTGACTGCTTCCTGTGCCCTCCACATAGCCCTTTTGACCTCTTGGAGGGTGGCCCACCTTGATGTCCCACCCATGGCAGCCTGAGTGCAGGGAGCCTTTCTTAAAGGGGCCTCCCGCTCCCCCTCTGCTCCTCCCTGCTGCAAGGGAGTGGGCCTCTTCTTCCTCCTGCTGGCCACCACCCTTTCCTCTGGCAGCAACATAGTTAGGTGCACCCTTTGCAGGTGCCTGTGGCAGACAGAGGACAAGTGTCGGGGATTTTCACCCTTCTGGACACGAGTGTGGCACTCTTGGCCCTCTACCACAAAGCAGTCACTGGGGAGGGTGTGGAAATGTTTCCAAACTGTGGGTTCCCCCCCCCCACCTTCTAAATCACTGCTGTCAGAGTCCTCCTCTCCAAAGAGTGTTAGCAACTGCTGGTGTCTCTGGGCAGTTCTAACAACTCTTTTGCCTCTGTGGAGAGCCCAGGAACAGATATGGGGAAGGAGGCTCCGAGATCCCTGGTGCTGCCATGCTAGGGCCAGGCTTCAGTTGGATGGCAGGATGGGTTTGGTGCCCGGGGATCAGGGCCTGTGGCACACAGGGGGTGGAGGGGTTCTTTCCCCCCCATGACAAACACCCTTTGCATCCACTTTCACCCTCACACAGAGGAGTTAAAACTCAGGAACGGTGGGAGGGTATAAATGTGGGAGACCTTTTTTGGAGGTCCATGACTGGGACCCCAGAAGTGTAATCCACCCTCAAATTGGAGAGACTGTAGATGAATGAGCAGCAGGGTGAGATTTCCTGTGCATCTGGTGTGTGTAACTTGCAGGGGGTCCATTCTGTACAATTTTTATCTGCGCCTGACATTTTCCCCAAAAGCACTTTCCTTGGGGCATCTTCTTTGGGGGGCTGTAACTCGGACCCCCACACATAATTTGGAGGGCATGTAAAGGAGCACCAGGGGGAGGTCTCCTGTGAATATGATGCCTCTAGCTTGCATAGGGTCTATTCCAGCGGTGGCCAAACTCGCTTAACATAAGATCCACATGGAAGAAATATCAGATGTCTGAGAGCCGCAAGTCATGAACAAATATTACACACATTTTTATTGGAAAATATGCAAATTTGCTTATCATTAATATTAAATTAGACTGCCAGGAATAAAAACAAAAGGGGTAAAAACAGATATTGATAATGATATTTAAAGAGACAAATGCTTTATCTAAGCTGGCTTGAGGGGGGAGGCTTTTGAGAACACATTTAAAGTTAAAGTTGCTTTCTGTGCTCCCCCCCCCCGCACCTCAAGCCTACCCAGGGAGGGGAGCATTGGCTGGGGAAGAGATGACCAGTCGGGGAGGCATGCCTTCCCTTCACTCCCCCAGCCACCCTGCCGGGAGCCGCACAATATATGTGAAAGAGCTGCATGTGGCTCCTGAGCCACAGTTTGGCCACCCCTGGTCTATTCTATACACTCCTGAACCTCTTGAACCTGCACCTGCCATTTCCCAAGAAAGCACTTTTCTGGGGAAACCTTTTTGGGGGATGGTTTGGGCTTTGTGAACTGGGCACCCCATGAACTGAACTGCGTTTTCCCAGTTCATGCCCATCCTTAAACATAGGCAGAATGCCCTATCATCTCTTGTCACATCCAAGAGAATGCTTTTTAACAAAGCCAGTACACAAAACTTAGCAAGTGCTGGTTAATAAAGTGGTAAGAAACCAAAGGATGCAAATTAATAGGCAAATCTATAGGGCCAGTTTGGATCATAGACCAGCACCACAAAGTGAGGAAATAGGGGAGTGTGCTCTACTTCTACATCCATCTGGCATGCAAGCCCTATTTCTGATGCCAGTGAGCAACAATGCTACGTCCTAACATGGATAGGGCCAAGTTCAGTATGCATAGACACTGTACATGTGGTTGATCTAGGTTTCAGTATGGAGCCCCCATACATAGTCTTTGCCAAGTTGGATGTTATGTCATGTAGAGGCCCACTAGCATTGGAGGCAGGGTTGTCATGCCAGTAGGTGCGGGAGGTAAAACACACTCTCCCTACTCAAACTCTTCATCTCATATAGGTCCAGTGTATAGTTCAAATTACAGAAATTACTCAATGAAATACTAATGAGGTGGCTGAGTGGTTTCCCAAAACGGGTCTACGTTGTAGCAGAATTCCAGTTTGTATCTCTCTACCACAGCTTGTCATTTCAAAGGAGAGAGAGTTACTGGTTAGATCAGGGGTGTCAAACATGTGGCCCAGGGGCCAGATAAGGCCCCCCGAGGGCTTATATCAGACCTGCAGTGGAACTGGCTGTCTTCTGCTTCTTCTTCCACCTCTGCTGCTGCTGCATCATCGTAGGTTTGCAGCTTACAGATACACACCTGAACAGCATACTCAAGATTGCAACAGCACAGACATTTTGATGTAATAATTCAGAGCTAGGTCTCATTTATGTCAGATCTGGCCCTCATAACAAATGAGTTTGACACCCCTGGTTAGATATATATTTTTAAAAGCCTGCAAACTGCAAACTGGGACATGTTTTGCTTGTGAAGTTGTAGAGTTTTTTTTAAAACTGGGTATTTCTAGAAAACAACTGGCAAATGCAGGTGTTAGCAATGGTAGGAAGCTGTGCTTCTTGGGTGGGATCCAACCAGCTTTTCTGCTGATGAAAATGTAAGGAGGAGTCTTCATTAACCACCACCACCACCACACACAAAAAAGCTATGCTGGGGATCATGAGACTTGCATACACAACAGAAGCCATATGAGGTGGGGACTTTAATAAGGAGGGAAACTGAACAAGAATGAATGCAAAAAGCTGACTGGAGCCAGCTCATTGATATCAAAGGGATCAAGATTTAAAACAAATGTCCCTTTGGAGAAGATAACTGATATGATGTTCTTTTCTTGACACATCACTGCTCTGTATTGAGTTAATCAGACTGGCTGGATCTTGTTACAAGGCATGCTTGTCATTTTTTTTCTTATGTGAGTAGGATGCCAGTAGCGCTTGGGGACAGCAGTTGTCATATCAGACAATGTCAGCTTGCAGTTCCACTTCAAGCATGCAAGGTCACTATCTCTCGGAAATACCATAGGTTACAAGAAAGCAGGGCAATGGCTTTTTCCAATTTGCTGCTCTCCATGATTGGAAACCTTCACAACCTAGACTGAATATAATGTTCCAAATAGCAAAGTATTTTTAGCAATATACACATTTCTTGCTATGTGGGCTAAATACGATTTAACCAACTAAATGGATGAATGGTTTTTATAAGGGTGATTTTAACCTAGAGGCCTGAATCAAGAGGTAATTGCTGACCATGCATACTTGACTATTAAGCCCCAAGTCACCATGACATCTCTTTTAAAACAAAGCTGTATCTGCTACTTTTGTTCCTGAGCAGCTGGAAGCATTTTTTCCTCTTTGGCCCTTCCCCTTTTCTTCACAGCCAGGATTCTTTCCTCTTTCTTTCGTTTTGTTTTATATAACCCCAGGTGTGTGCACCTCTCTGACTAGAAAGACTTGGCCTATTTCAGTTCAGGTTCATAGGCTTGGGGCTGCACACGCTCGCATGAAGACGTGTGCATAGCCATCCGAAGCAGAGTTACACTCTTCTTAGCCCATTGACTTCAATGGACTGTTTACCATGAGGGTCTCTCATTGCATCATACCTTAGATGAAACTGATTATGGTTCTCAGTAGCTAAGCAAGCCTTGGTCAGTTTCTTCTTTGGTGTAATGGGTGATGTTCTCAGTGGAGTGCAGCTGACAGGGAAGGGAAAACCATAAGAAAGCAGCATGGACCTTGAGCTTGTTTGGAGGTTCTAGCAGGGGAGCGCCGCTATCATATACCCTTGACTGAAGAATGGTACACTCCTTCTATCTGGGATGGTCGTCCTCTTTGACTGAGTGAACAACTTTGGGAGGGACACACATGGAGCGGTGAGGGAGGTAGGGGATGCCTGTCTAGCCAGCCAGATCAGCGGAAACAAACCCTGGTGATCAATGGGGTGACAGATGTCGCAGCCAGATCGCCCTCGCATGCACAGTCAAGAACACATGCAAACTGTTCAAATAGAAAAGAACAGTTTGTCAAATAGTTGGCAGTGTCAATAGAAACTTTTCTTCCTCTTTTCTCCTAAGCCTTAACCTTTATCTCCTTAGCCCTCCTGCTCCCCTTTGTTACCTATGCCTTAGGTTTTTTTTCTCTCCTAGCTCCTCAGCTGACTTGTGAAAGAAAACCTTTCTTTATTTAAGTCATTTGTTTTTAAGTTACGAAGGGTACAGTGTGTGAGAAGCTTTTGCAGCTGTCCGAAAGCTGGTGTGATAGCACAGTTCAAGTGTTCAACTATGATCTGGGAGGCCCACTCTGCTCTGGGAGCTCACTGGGTAAACGTGGTCCAGTCATCCTCTCTCAGTCTGTCCTACCTTGCAGGATTATGGTTGAGAAGATGAAATGGAGGGGGAGAAACTAAGGTTATACGCTGTTTTGGGTCCTGAGTTAGGAGAAAAGCAGCAGGGATGGCCCTAAGATAAATACTGCCCTGGGCAAAGAGTACCTTTTGCACATACACACACCCAGTCAACTTTGTAATATTGTCAATTTGTGTGGCTTGTGCATGATTGCAAAATTGAGCAGTGTAACAGTCCATACAATGCCTATCAGGGTTTACTAGGTTTGCCAGATATAGGTCCCGGTCACATGGGCAGGAAACTGCGGGGGGGAAACGTGGCTGCTAGCCCCGGGGCTAAAAACCGTGCGGCTGCTCGAGCAGACCTACCTATCGAGGTCCCATGGAGGCCCCGTGGTAGGGGGAGGTGCCGATCACTCCACAGTCCTGCGGCGCGGCAAAGAAGCGGGGCGCAGGGCAAACGGGTTGGTTGTTTTTTAAATAATGCAATTGTGCGCATGCTTCCTTGGGTGCGTGTGCGCATCCGTGGAGACTTTGAAAAAAAGAATTCCGAGGGGACATGGGCGGGCGCCGGAACTACCTCCGGAAACGCGATCAGACGCCCGCCCTTGCCCCGCGGTTTCAGGAAACTAGTACCTCCGAGGTACTAGTTTTTTACTGCGCATCTTCGGCGGGAAGCCTCAGTGGCACCACGAAAGCCCGACGCTTCCCAGATGTGCCGGTGAGATCGCGCCCGGAAACCCCGCCTATCTTCCGTCCCTCTAGCGTGGCTAATGCTCCGTGTGACCGGGGGCATTGATTTTAAAAAATACTAAACACACCGAGGCTCAGCACCACCTCTTGCTATAGCAAACATCACGAGGGAGGCTCTTTGTTTTGGGAGCAGTATCCAGTCCAAGTACAAAGCAACAGCAGCAGCTGCTGTTTTGCACTCAGGCACGGTGCCACCTTCTCACCGGTCAAACAACATGAAACACCCTGGGAGAAGCACCCAGTCCCCGTGTGAAGCAGCAGCACCCTTGGGCTCAGTACCACCTCCCCTCCTTCCAGTACAAACAGCACAGAGCACACTGTTTGCTCTGGGAGGACCAATCAAGCAAATCTCTTATTGTATAAGACCAAAAGCCATTACGACCCCCAGGTGCTGCTGCTTTATGCTTGGGCTCAGCACTGCCTCCCCTCCTCCAAGTTCAAACAGCGCAAAGTACTCTGCTTGCACTGAGAGGAACACCCAGCCCAAGCGCATAGTGGTAGCCGCTGCTGCTTTGCACTAGGGCTTCCTCGGCACCACCTCCTGCAAGCCCAAACAACACATTTCGCTGGGGGGGTGGGTTGTTGGTAAAGTTTCCAGTTGACCCAGATAGTCCAGTATTTTCACTGCCTGTTTGGGAAAAACCCTAAAAATACCAGACATTGAAATGTCCATTCCCTCCCTCCCTCCCAGTTTTTTCCCCCTTGACAGTCAGTGAAAATACTGGACTGCCTTATACCTGCCAACTTTAGGGTTTACGTGTAATGCCTGTGGAAAAGACTCCTAAGAAGCTACTTGCCCTGTCCTGCTTTTCTTTCAGTTCTCTCTTCGTGCTTCAGTTCTGGGATCCTAATAAAGTCTCCCAGGCTGTAGAAAGCCCTTGGTAGCTTATCTGTTCTTCTTCCCTCTATCCAGGTCTTCTCCATCTCTTAACACCCTTCCCCCCAAAAAAAAGTACAATTGCCAACCATCTAGAATGGGCCTGGAAGCTCCAGGAGACTACTGAAAGGAGTCCTTCTGGAATAAACACTGTTACACTACAGAAATTTCCACCATAACACTAATTTGGAAAAAAACATGTAGGAATGGCTTCAGTCAGAATTAGCAACCCTACTCCCCAGTGGGAGAGCATTTTCTTTTCAAAGGCAGGCTAATGAAGGACGGCCTATTGTGAAATGTAGGCTCGCAGTACTACAGCAGAAAATTAGCTGCATCAAGGAGGTCCTTGAAGAACTCTCAGTTTAAGAGCTGGATTTTGTGAATTTAACTTTCAAAAAACGTTCTTTTCTGAGGCCCTGAACCTCTTGCAACTTTCATTTTCATTCTCATTTTAGAACTCCAGTTCCAGACTTCCAGTCTACAGAACAGCGATGGTGGACATTCTCCCCATGATGGGGAAGGGCAAATCGCACACCAGGGGCCTGGAGGGGTGCCACCTCAAGTGACATCCCCATGGAGCCTTTGCGTTAGGCTCCAGGCCAGGGGGCTTCTGAGAATTGAGGCTCCCCTCCGCCCCAACGGTCCAGTCGCTGAGTGGCCTTTGGGCACAAGTTGGACTGACCGGGACAAGTGCCGGAGATTGAGCGGAATGTTGTAAAAATCGAGCGTGGTCAGAGAAAATGACCGACAATGAATGTGAGTTCTGAATAAAACTGAGTAGTTTTAAAAGCGATCCCCCCTCTGCTGAAAAAAGAGATTGCAAATGAGTGGTTAACGAACACGAATGAGTGGTTAACGGACACGAAGGGGGAGAGGGGAGGAAGTAAACCAAAAGTGTTTTGAGATACTTATCTTAATTGCAAAGTCATTTGGCGAGTTTTCTGAGTTGCGTAGAAGCGGTAGAAACTGTAAACAAAACGGGAAAGATGGCGGCCCAGCAGAGAAAGTTTAAAATGAAGCCAGGCAGTCAGAGTCCGCAACCGGAAGAGGGAACAGATGTCATCAAACTCCTGGCGGATATGCTCAAGCCAGTGATGGAACAACTCCATGGTATTAACCAGCAATTGACCGTGATGAATAAAAACTTTGCAGCACAGTAGCTTCAGCTGAACAAAACAGAGAAAAAAGTGGAGCAGGCAAATGAGGAAATTAAAGAGATAGACACCACAAGCAAGAAGTTGAAGAAAAGGATGGATGAGGTGGAAACGAAGCAGAATTGTCAAGAGAATTGAGTTTTGCAACTACAGATGGAAAAAGCTAACATGATTCTCAGGTTTCAGGGAGTTCCTGAAAAGGATCAGGAAGACCTGAAGAGGGTGCTTAGTGAGATCATCGCTCCAGTTGTAGGCTTAACAGCGGATGAACTTGTAAACAAAATGGAGTAAGCCTATAGGGCATACTCCAATTACATTAAAAAAATAGCCTACCGGGAGAAATAGTGGTCAGGTTTTCAAGAAGACAAATCAGTGATGCCATTTTAAAAGCAACATCAGCAACTCCACTGAAAATGGGAAATGTAATCATCAAAACCTTAAAGGACATTCCATTTGAAATTAGACAAAAGAGGAAAAATTACAAGGACTTAATTTCTTTCCTTCAAACTAATGAGGGTGTCATCTTTAAGATCAACGATAAAAGAGAGAAGATAGACTCCACTTTTAAAGCTAAAGAATTTTTGAGACGTCAAGAGGGGACAGATGAAGAGTCAAAAGAGGAAGAAATGAAGTCTAGTGACTCTGCTACCTCTGGAATGGAAGAGGACTCTGCGGTAGAAAAGGGTGCAGGACCCGCCAGAGTGGTATATGATTTTAGAGACAGAAAGCCGGAATAAAGGCAGAAGGACTTCGAAAATGGCCTTTTGAAGCAAAGAACAAGAAGATGATCGGAGATTTCTCTCATAACAACTTATAAAATAACGTATAAATAGTGAACTGTTATAAGCAAGAACTCTACAAGTATATTGTGATATTAACACTTATAGTACTAAAAAAAAAAGAACTCCAGTTCCAGAGCCCCACCCTTTTATTCTGCTTCAACTATTTCACAACAGAACTATGTGATTGTGTTATATATGATCACTGTATCTGAGGAAGTGTGTGCACACAAAAGCTAATATGTCAAATAAAACTTTGTTGTTTTTAAAGGTGCCACTGGACTCAAAATATGATCTCTTTGCTTAAAAATGCCCAAGAAGTTTTGCTGCTGTTCTTTTGAACTCTGAAAGTAACAATTGCCCCAATATATAGAACTGAAGTAACTGCAGGCAACTGCTGATGCTGATGCTGCATTGTGGCCAAAGGAATTGCAGCCTGTATTTCTAGATGTATTTTTTTCCAATGAACCAAATGAAACTGAGGGTGTGGCTTTTCCAGTAGTTCAGAAGAAATGTTATCTCTCTTAAAGAGTATTAGACAACGTTCAGAAACAGAAAAAGTGCTGGCCTGTATATTCTAAAAGTACCAACAAGGTTTTTTGCATCTGCTGCAAATTATTTCCAGGAGGTGCTACTGCCAGTTCTTTTTTTTTAACAGTTTATTTATTATTTATAACATACATATCACATATTATGTCCATACATTTATCATTGCGAGTCACTTTTTTATATTGTCTTGTCTAACCATGTATATAGCGTCTTCCATCTTTTTTCAAAAACTGCCAGTTCTTCACTAGTATTGGAACTAGTGCTTAGAAACACTTGTGCTATTCTGAAACAGTATGAAAAGTCATCCAGCTGTTTGACTGCATATTGCAAGTTGATGGAAACTGGATCCAGGTTTAGATCAAACTAATGCATTGATGCAAAACATAAGCAGATTATAAACCAAGAAATTCAGCACTGAAGGGGTGCGCTTGAACACTTAATGGGCTATTATGGTGTTACCAGTATCATATGACATTCCGGAAATCATTGGATAAGTGCATCACTGACAACAATGGGAATTTTCTGGGTCTTGTATAGCTGCTTGGTAAGTATGATTAGGTAATTTCAAGCATTTGCAGCATATATCTTCAAAGAAATGTAATGATCAGTATAGCAGGAAAACCATTCAGAATGAACTGATCATTTTTATGGCCAACAAAGTGTTAGAAAACATACAGAACAGGTTCGAACAATGCTAAACATTACTCTATCATATTAAATTGTGTGCATGATATAAGTTGCTCTGAAAATATGGCATTTATAGGGAGATTTCTGGGTGAAAATGGAGGCAAAATTGGTGTAAGTACTTTGTAAGATTCAGGACAGTTCATAAATCACCTAGATATGGATTTATGGAGCTCTCATTGAGAACTCTGAAACAACATGGGCATTCAGGATTGCCATGGTCAGGCTTATGATAATGGCACCTACATGAAAGGACATAAGAAAGGTGTACAGGCAAGACTACTTAAATTAAACCAAAAGGCTTCATTTGTATTCTGTGGCTGTCATTCTTGCTGTTTGGTAGTTTCAGATGCAGCATTATTATCAAAGGAATCTATTTTCTTCTTCTTCTTCTTCTTCTTCTTCTTCTTCTTCTTCTTCTTCTTCTTCTTCTTCTTCTTCTTCCTCCTCCTCCTCCTCCTCCTCTTCCTCTGCTACAGCACATCTTTGTGCTATTTTCTGCCTTTGTTCAGTGGTGGCAGATGCTGAAAGGAAATGTGCACAACCTTACTGAAACGATTGAGTAACACTGGGTAGCACTATAAATTCTCCTGAAACTTCTGGTGATAGCTGCCAGTTGTGAGCATAGCTTCTCAAAGCTGAAGCTCATCAAAACATACTTATGATCTACCATGGAAGATATGAGAATGTTACTGTAGAAAACCTTGATCCCTCAACCACTGTACTAGAGTTTGCACAAGCCAAAGCTCAAAAAGCCCCATTCAGACCAGTGGCAGTGGACTGGACAGCACAACAGAACTATCACAGTTTATTAGAATTCTATACCCCTTTGTAACAGAAATTTGCAAGATATAAAAATATGTTAGAAGATTCTCTAACTATTCTGTCATGTTATAGAAATGTGTAAATTAAATGTAGTTTGTCATTTAGACATGGTAAATTCAGTCATCCTGAGCTGATCCCCTGCAGTTCTGCCTGGAGCTCTGGTGCCCTCTTCAGCTTCACACCCCAGGCAGCCACCCAGCTAGTCCACCCATAAGGCTGGCTCTGAAAAGCAGGGTATAAAAATTCACATTTTATAGAGCAATATTTCAGTAGTTAATATACTGACTAAATTGTCAAAGAAAGTATCGCTTCATAAAACTTTTCCCACTTAGTTCCTCAAGTATGCTGCAAAGGTACACTTTGCATGAGGCTGTCTATTGCAAAATGCCTAAACTCAGGTGTAAGTACTACAAAGCCTGCATGTGTATTTACAGGATCCAAATTCTTTTGCTCATCACAGCAGCTTGTTTGGTCTTTTTCCTTCATGCTGAAATTGCTCACAAACATTTCCATTTTTAGACTTGCTGTAATGTGTACTTATCACAGGGAAGAAGAGTTCTGTTAATAATTACTGTCAACCATGAACGGTGATGTAATCACTTTATACCATTTAATGTCTTCTGCTATAATTCTAATCAGACTGTTTCAACTGCAATGCCATGTTAACAAATTCCTTATAAAGCAAAATGCTTTAGAAAAAAAAATGTAGTGCATGTTGCTGGTCTCCTCTCTCCTTCCTGTCAGAAGAAGAGCATGCCCTGTTCTAGAGCCTGTGACTCATGGGCATAGATCAAAGATCACTGGTAGACCGACTTTGAACATAGTATGAAGTTGTCTCCTTCAAGGGACTAATTGCAGCACTTCTAATGCATAACTTTTCATTGCAACATTATAACAAAAGATGGTGCATCAATTTTCTGTGCTCAGTGGTGGAACAGTAGCTGATTGGATAATCACCAGACACTGTCTGTCATTCTCCAATGTTTTAAAAGTCTCCACTGCAACTAATGAAGAAGCATACATGCTTTGTACCATACTGACTGGTACAATGGGGGGAGCACATTTTCCTCCTTTTGACCCACTTAGGGGTCAAATTTCTAAAAATCCCTTCTTAGCGAGCACCTATACCACGGTAGGAGCACTCTCCCCGAATTTGGTGTCTCTAGGTCCAGCAGTTTGGCCTAGGTGTTGATTTTACGGTGAGGGGACTTTCTTTTATATATATAGATGGGACTGTAGGCTACACCGCTGTTACATTATGTGTTATCTGTTTACTGTATGTATTATTCTGCTCCACTGCATTGCCTTCTACTTATGTAATACAATTTTCTGCATTGTTTAACATATCAGGTATAATATTTTTTGCTTTGTTTCAAATTTCTGTAATCCTACTCTGATTGCATTGCTTATTAGATGTCCCATCCAGTTGATGCATTGACCTACACTGTATAAACCTTGACTCTCTGTGAGAAAAGCCTACTATAAATAGATAAAATAAAATCAATAAAAGCACAGTATCAATTTTCAATACAAAACAGCCAAAAGGCAAGGGGTTAAAAAGCTACTCCTCCATGTGAGGATCCACCTGAACACTGAAGCCCCAGCAGCTGCATTTTGTTTTAAAAGAGAAAGAAAGAAAGAAAGAAAGAAAGAAAGAAAGAAAGAAAGAAAGAAAGAAAGAAAGAAAGAAAGAAATAATTTACCACTTACAGAGGAACACATTTCTACCTCTACACCTCTGACTGCAGTCCACTGATGTCCCTAACATGCAACTCAGGGGGGACAGGGGTTCCTTGGCAATAGCATGGAAGGCAAATCAGGGGTCTGCTGCAGCAGGAAGAAGGAATGGTTGGAAATTACACTAACCTCTTCTGGTAGCAGAAAATATAGGCTGGATCCAACCCCAGATATGTAACTCTGTCCTTAACCATGGAGGCCAAGTGGTACCCATGCAGAACTAGAACATGAGTTTGGGGGCAAGGGTTAATTGAGTCTGTTGTACACATAGTTCCAGACTGATGTAATAAATCTCCCTGGTAAGGAAATTAGAAGGGGGACATATACTTAATCAGACAGTAACTTCTATTAACTTAACCAGGAGACAGGGTAGCACATGAAGCAAAATGACAGCCATTCAAGATAGAATTATTCAAATGGCAACTATACAGAGCAATTTACTAGCAGCAATTCAAAAAGACAAGCCACATTTGCACAATTCTAGCATTCTAGTATATTACTTTAAACTGATTCCTACTTAAAATTATTTTAAATCCGCATGGCTAGTCCAGAGAAACCAACCAGAAAGAAAAGATAGGTGAGAGGTTGCCCCAAAAAGGATCAAAAGGAATAAACAAGGAACGATTTTTGGAAAAGGATGAAGAAGTCTTAGCCAGGTGAGGACGGTATGGTGGAAAACTCATTGGCTATAAGGCTTCAGGCTGAGAACAGGTAAGGGACAATCTAAGAGAAAGGGAGCAAACGAAAAAAATACTTGGCCTGTCTTGAGGAATTCAGTGATTTCAGTATCAGCAGTGATGGAAGAAGAAGAAGAAGAAGCAACTACAAGAATGAAGGGTTTAATAAGCCGAAGAACAGCAAGTTCCTCCACTGGGTGCTGGTAGGGCAGTCCCCACCCCTGACTATATGTGGCCATAGATAGGGATAACAGAGTAACTGTAAGCCGCTCAGAGACCCCTTGGGGGGTAGGGCGGGATACAAGCCGAAAGCTAAATTAATTAATTAATTAATTAATTAAGCATGGCCATCCTGTGCACCTGGATTGAACTGTAAATTTACCAGCACTCTTAGACTGTAGTAACCAGAAATAGGATTACATTATTAAATACATTAAAATGTCCTTCCTATTTCTGTAAATGTCATTCATTTTTAAATAGTTATTTTCGCTACCACTGCAGACAGATTACAATACCTAGGGCCAATATTAACACATTACAGCATTCCATGATCCCAGCTATTAATACATAATGCTTTTCAAATGGGATTGTAAGTACTTGAGGGTGAAATGGGATATAAATTCACAGTTTTATAAACTGCTATGCTGTTTTAGAGGTTTCACAACAATTGTGCATTCCAGCAAGCATCAATTTGGATAATCTTTGTCCACTTATTACAATTGTTATTGCTTGACATTGTCAATGTTTGGAGACAGTCTGACTTGTTTTGGGTTTGGGGATAATAATATGGAGTGGAGGAAGCCCACAGTAGAGCGTATCAAGTAAACACAAAGGAATGGGGTTTAATAATCAACAAGGAGGTTTTTTTCCCTTCAGTTTTGATGTTGAAGCTAAAAGGTGGATGTATTGTCCATCAAATATAATAATCCATTAAAACACATCAAAAATTTGAACAGCTTCAATTATTACCTTTCCACATTGCCATCTATAAGGATTGATTATATGGAACTTTTAAGCCTCTGTTTTGGGTTTTTTATAAAAAATCCCCTGTGTCAGTCAGCTGTGTGCTACTGTCAAGTCTCCTTTATCTAGATAAAATTGTGTTTGTCACATAGCCTGATTGGGAGGATCCCAGCAAGACTTTGAAAATGAAGCTGTTAGATTCATTTTTTTAAACAATATACAACTGGGGAGGAATTTTTTTTTTTAAGCACTTAAAAAAACCCCAAATTCTCATTATGGGACTTTCATATCTCTTCTTTCCTCCTTATCCAAGTTTACAGGCCTGACTTATTTTTAAAGTAATTAGAATAAATTAATAAAAGGTGTCTGAAAAAGACAAAGACTTGGGTCCTAAGATGCCATTCTATTGATACAGAAGAAGGAGGAGAAGAAGGAGAAGGGGGAGGAGAAGGGGAGGAGGAGAAGGGGAGGAGGAGGACTTATACCCTGCCTTTCACTCGGAGTCTCAGAGCAGCTTACAATCTCCTTTCCTCCCTCTCCCCACAACAGACACCCTGTGAGGTAGGGGGAGCTGAGAGAGCTCTGAGAGAATTGCTCCTGAGAGAACAGCTCTGGGAGAACTGTGACTGACCAAAGGTCACCCAGCTGGCTTCATATATGGAGCAGCTTTCCCTCCAAGGAGGAAGGGACAGACTATCTTTGCAGAGACTATTTTCCTTCATAGCCCCTTCCAGATTCTCAGTTTGCTGACTACACTGTTCCTTCTGGTCCACCAACCTGCAGGAGAACAATTTTGGGGAGCAAAGAAGGCAACAGTGAAAGTATGGGGCAGGGAAGCTGTGCTTCTCAAGCTCAGCTCTGGTCACACTACTGAGGATCCAAGTTTCAGTGTTCAGCCACTATTTTGAAAAAGATCAGATATCAAATCAAAAATGTCGGGAACTCATTCAGCTGGGCCTCAGATATTGCAATGCAATATTTCTTTATTTCCTTAATTCATACTCCACCTTTGTCCCCAATGGTGACCCAAAAGAGCTTACATCATGCTCCTCTCCTCCATTTTATCATCACAACAATCTTGTGAGGCAGGCTTTAAAATATACTTGCCTTCCAGCTCAATGCTATCCGTAAGTTGTGTGAGAAAATAATTTAAAGTCTATAGCCTGCACCAAGTGATAAATAGAGCACATGAAGCTGCCTTACAGTGAATCAGACCCTTGGTCCATCATGGTCAGTATTGTCTACTCAGACTGACAGCAGCTCTCCAGGGTTTCAGGCAGAGGTCTTTCCCATCACCTTCTACCTAATTCTTCTACCTAATCCTGGAGATGGTACAAATTGAAACTGGGATCTTCTGTATGCCAAGCAGATGCTCTATCACTGAACCATGACATTACTTCTGAGATTGATGAAGGGAGGGAAGGCAACCTGTGATAGGTATAGCAAGGGTTTCTCCCCAGATGATTCATAAGAACATAAGAGAAGCCAATGTTGGATCAGGCCAATGGCCCATCAAGTCCAACACTCTGTCACACAGTGGCCAAAAATATCGGGTGCCATCAGGAGATCCAGCACTGCCCCCCTCAAGGACCAAGAATACAGAGCATTACTTGCCCCAGACTGAGAGTTCCTATCTATATCTTGTGGGTAATAGCCACTGATGGACCTCTACTCCATGTTTATCCAATTCCCTCTTGAAGCCATCCATGCTTGTAGCTGCCACCACCTCCTGTGGCAGTGAATCCTATGTGTTAATCACTCTTTGGGTGAAGTACTTCCTCTTATCTGTTCTAACCCGACTGCTCAGCAATGTCATAGCATGTCCATGAGTTCTTGTATTGTGAGAAAGGGAGAAAAGTACTTCTTTCTCGACCTGCTCTATCCCATGCATAATCTTATAAACCTCAATCATGTCTCCCCTCAGCCATCATTTCTGCAAGCTAAAGAGCCCCAAGTGCTTTAACTTTTATTCACAGGGAAAG
>NW_015173690.1:127131-158172 GCF_001447785.1 Gekko japonicus | reverse complement strand
CATGATTTTTGAGCTTACTTAGGAGCCTTTGATGAGGAACTTTATCAAAAGCTTTCTGGAAGTCAAGGTAAACAACATCTATTGGGTCCCCCTTGTCCACATGTTTGTTCACCCCCCAAAAGAACACTAACAGGTTAGTGAGACAAGATCTTTCCTTACAGAACCCATGTTGAGTCTTTCTCAATAGTTTTTGTTCATCAATGTGCCTACTAATTCTTTCCTTAATAACAGTTTCCACCAACTTACCTGGTACTGATGTCAGACTGACTGGCCTGTAATTTTCCAGATCTCCTTTGGAACCCTTTTTAAAGATGGGAGTGGCATTTGCTACCTTCTAGTACTCATGAATGGAGGCAGATTTTAGTGAAAGATTACATATTTTTGTCAGGAGATCCACAAGTTCACATTTGAGTTCTTTTAGAACTCTCGGGTGTATGCCATCCAGGCCTGGAGATTTATTAGTTTTTAAGTTGTCTATCAATCATAGCACCTCCTCTCTCATGACCTCGATCTGACTCAGGTCTTTCAACACCCCTCCCAAAATCAATGGTTCTGTAGTGGGCAAGCACTTCTCATCTTCCACAGTGAAGACAAAGGCAAAAAATGCATTCAGCTTCTCAGCCATTTCCCTATCATCCTTCAGTACTCCTTTTACCCCTTGGTCATCCAAGAGCCCCACTGCCTCCCTGGCTGGTTTCCTGCTTCTAATGTATTTGAAGAAAGTTTGATTGTTGGTCTTTATGTTTTTTGCTATATGCTCCTCATATTCCCTTTTTGCCTGCCTGATCAAAGACTGGTTTCATGATTCCATACATAAGGCATTATATTCTGTCCTGATTTCAACTCCCAGCTTCTATTATTCCCTGGGAGACGTTCCACAGAGAACAATTCAGATAAGAAAAACACATCATAAATCTGTGATTTTTGAATTGGTTAACTGCAGCAACTATTCATTTATTCAAAAACTGAATATATGACTGTTTGAATTTTTAAGAAGTTAATATTTTTGTAGCAATAACATTTCATAGAGGAATCTTACAATATGGCTATGCCGCACCTTATGGAACTTTATGTCCATACATCAAAATGACTGTAATTTTCTGCTTCTGTATTTCCTGACATCGCTGCAAAAATAAGCCATCAGGCTTTTTTATTTATCTCAGTTCTGTAGAACCAACACATCGATCAGAATGGAAGTTATAGGTTGCAGGGTCCAATTCTTTCTACAGTTATTCCTGAACAACTTTAACAAAGGTAATGGGATCATAGAGATGTATAACATCCGAGTGCAGTATTGGCCTGCAGACATTTAATGGAGGTAATATGTGACCAGGTTCAGTTTCAGAACAATTGGGATGGCCAGGCCAACAGTTCGAGCTGTCATCTTTAGATCTGTAAGCAGAAATGCCAATATTTTAAAAAAATACATTATTTTTTCTATAGCAGTAATGCTTCCTCATTCTAAATGTTGTCATTATTCTCCTGCAAGGGTATAAGGTTGTTTAGTTGACTTTAACTACAGCATAGCAATAACCCAATAAAGCTTATGAATCAATTTGATTCCCCAAAAGAACACAACCATTTATGCACGAACAGCACAGCAGGATGAAATGGTGGATTTACAGTTATATCCTAAACAAAGGCCCATTGACTGCAATAGATTTATAAGGGTGTAACTCCAATTAGAACTATACTACTAGTTAATCTATCTCTCTATTGGCAAGCCATAATTCAGTGGATGTGGGTTGTGTGCAGGGGTTCCAGTGTGCACATGGAGCTCCTCCTTTGCATGAGGAATGCAGCTCTTACACTGACTATCAATTAATTTCAAGTCCACTTGAAGGTGCTGCTTTTAAAGTTCTTCACAACTTGAGCCCTGTGTGTCTAAAAGATGGTCTCTCTGATTATATGCTCCAGTTAAGGCCTTCTCCTGGGGCCCTTCTTTCTGTTCTATCGAGTGAGGTCAGAGCATGTCAGTGAGAATCAGGGCAGTCTCAGGGCTAGTTCCAGGATGTAGAACAGTCCTCCCTGCAAAAAATTGATAAGCCCAGAGCTTCCGGTTTATGGAGCAGCGATGGCGGACATTCTCCCAGGACCGCGGGGAAATGATCTGCACACCTCAAGTAGCATCCCCATGGAGCCTTTGGGATAGGCTCCAGGCCAGAGGGCTTTTGAGGGGTAGCCTCTTCGATGGCATAAAGCCAGAGAATTTGAGGTTCCCCTCCACCCTGACGGTCCGGCTGCTGCGTGGCCTTCGGGCACAAGCTGGTTTGACCAGGACAAGCACTGGAGATCGAGTGGAACAGCGTTGAAGCAAGCAAGGTCAGAGAAATTGACTGACAATGAACGTGAGTTCAAAATAAGTGGACATTGTAAAAAGCAAATTACACCCCACGTGGGAAAGCGGATTGCAAAGAGGGACGCCTCTTATGCGAAAAGACTGATAAGCAAGATGAAGGGGGAAGGGGGAGGAAAAACACTGAGTGTGTTTTGAGAGGTTTACTTGATTGCTGACAGGTAGGAGCGATCTTTAGAGTTGGAGAGAAGCGTCATAAACTGTAAACAAATGGCTGCCGTGCAAAGAAAGCTGAAAACGAAACCACCTGGCAGCCAGAGCCCAAAACCAGGAGAGGGAGCAGACGTCATGAAAATGCTAGTGGATATGCTCAATCCAGTGATGGAGCAACTTGATGGTATTAACCAGCAACTGACTGTAGTGAATAAAAACTTTGCATCTCAGCAACTCCAACTGAAAGAAATGGAGAAGAAGGTGGAGCAGGTAGCTGGGAAACTTAAGGAGTTGGACACGCTGGACGTTTTCAAGCAGAGGCTGGACGACCATCTTTCAGGTATGTTGTAGGTATGTAGGGCTATCTTTTCAATTACATTTAAAAAATAGCCTGCCTGGAGAGATTGTGGTCAGATTCTCAAGAAGACAGACCAGCGATGTTATTTTAAAGGCGACATCAGCAACTCCACTGAAAATGGGAAAGGTAATCATTAAAACTTTAAAAGACATTCCATTTGAAATTCGTCAAAAGAGGAAAAACTATAAGGACTTAATTTCTTTTCTTCAAACTAATGGAATTTCGTATAGGTGGGTGATCACGGACGGTGTCATCTTCAAGATCAATGATCAAAGAGAAAAGATTGATTCCACCTTTAAAGCCAAGGAATTTTTGTGACGCCAGCTGGAAACGGAAGAAGATTCCAAAGAGGAAGAAATGAAATCAAGTGACTCTGCCACCTTGGGAATGGAGGAGGACTCTGCTGTGGAAATCGGAGCAGAGGCAGCCAGAGTGGTATATGACTTTAGAGACAGAAAAGCGAAGTAAAGGCAGAAGGACTCTGAGAATTGCCTTTTGAAGCGAAGAATAAGATGATCAGAAAGCTCTCTCATAACAACTAACAAAATAACATGTTAACATTGAAGCTGAGACAAACAAGAACTCTACAAGTATATTGTTTTATTAACACATATTACTAACACTTTCACTAACAGGGATAAGATCTCCTCCTCTTGGGGTTTTAGTATAGTGTGGTTACCTTTTCTTTGTCCCTAGATGTAGTCCCCTTCCTTCATACTTCCTTTGTAGTTTGTAGTGTATTGCAAAAATAAAAATACCCCTCCGGGGATTAAAAAAGGAAAAGAAAAAAAGATAAGCCCACATCTTGGGTGTGGTTTAGAAAGGTTTCTAAGGCCTCCCATGTCAGGAAAACATTTTCTAACTAGATGACCAGGAAATTTGCACTGAAAATTGTAACAGAATATTGGTTATTTAGTTATTGGTTATTTAATGTGCTTTAACTTTTTCTTGTTTTCATAAGGGATTTTTGGTGTGTGTGTGTGTAGGATACATACTGTTGTAAGCAACCTTGAGCATAGCTGAAGCAGAATAAAAACAGGCATGCTTGATGAATTAATGCTTTCTTGAAAGCAAAGCTCCATTTGAGACTGTTTTGTCATGCAGCTGTGGTGGAGGCATGGTGTGCAAGCCTGAACTCTGGAGGTTTTTTTTACTGTTGATATAGTGTGTGTGTGTGTGCACGTGGGCGCATACTCTGGAGGTTTTTTTATTGTTGATATAGTATGAGTGTGCACGCTGTTAGTCAAACTGCTTTATCTACAGCTGATGGCAAACTAAATTTAATATGGGTTCCTGCCAAAGTTTACGGAGGTCCAGACCACCCCAAGGATTTCCCAGTGAGAGAGACAAGACTGGTGAATTCAAAACAATTTGTCTTTTACTGAAGAATATCAAAATTGCATACACACAAAACAGAATCTCACACACATACAATCAAGTTCCTTTAGAATTATAGTAATAGAAAATAGTTCCTTTTACTTAGGAGGTGGGTAGGTTAAGTTCATATCTGTCCTGAAGCCTTGTCTGCGGCAATGAAGAATTGAGGGGTAAGAAAATAGAACCTAGGGGGTTTTCTAAATCACACTGCCAGAACCAGCTGGCATGTATGGACCTCCTTGGCTGCGCACACCAAGAGATCAAGAATAGACAAAAAGGGTTGTTGGATAGCAAGCTGGGCATTAGGGGGTAAAAGCAGACAGAGGATGATGAAGGGTTTGCGGCTAGCAAAGACCCAAACCCATGGTCTTCACCTTTTATAGGTGAATCTTTGGGGTGGGTGGCAACCTTGCCATCCTGAGATCCACCTATCTGTTAGTCTGTCCCATGACTACAACCATTGGTGCGTATAGTAAGGGTGTCTACTTTAGGAGTTTGGCCAATATTTGAAACACTAAACTCTAACTCAGGGACAAGCCATCTGGTCAGGTGTGAAGTCTTGGCGTCAGGACCCTCCTTGATGTGCAGATAGATCTCGGCTTTCCCAGGCAATCAAAGCAACATCTTCCAGGAAATGGCAATTCAGATGTAGATCAGATCCGTGTATTGCGTGACATAAAGTCCTCTAGTAATGGGGGATTGCTTGTCTTTAAGCTGTTGTTTCTGCTAACAATGGCTAGGCGTGCTTCTTCGTTCCCTAGGCTAGGAGTTGTATGTGTTTGCAAGCTTCATTAATATGAAATGCAGGCTGGTACCTTCTATGTGAAACCTCTCACAACAGGTGATTCAAGCAGCTTTCCCTTAAGCCTATGGGTATATTTGTACGCACAGTCCAAGTGGGGTGTGTGTCAGCAGATATAACTCCATAAAAAGCAAATATCACTCTCTCTCTCTCACTCTCTCTCAACAGCGCACATGTGTGCATGTGTGTTGGATGGGGTTATTATATATCACATGTATGTGCCTCTAGTTTTTGAACGTGTATGATAATTTATTGCTTATAGACAATGTAAACAGATTTGCAACTCTTAGTGCTTTTAGCCAAGGTTTCTAAGCTTTGTCATTATGCATTGCTATTTAAAGCTCTTTTAAAAATCATGTAGGATGGGCTGGGGGAACCTTCTTCATTTTAGAGAGCAGCCTCTTTTTTGATGTTGGTGATTGGGGATGAACACTCTTTGCTGGGGAGACCAGCCCTCCAGTTGGCCTCTGTCTGTAAGAAACAGGGAAGTCAAAGGAGCAATCATGGGGAGGTTAGCTGTAGAAAAGTCACAAGGCGGGATTCTGGGGAACTGGCCTGTCCATCCAATTCAGAGAGATGTCATAGACACCTGGTGGTGGCATATGAAAAAGAAAAGAAAAGAAGTCAGTGATATTGTATTGCAATTTCTCCCCAGAATGTGTTATGCATATTTTTGATCACCAAACATTTTAGAAAATAACTATGGCACTTTAATTCAAAAGGATAGGGTAACTCATGCATACATGAATTTTTCATGATTCAGTGCTTGTAGATTTCATATTTGCACTGTTTAGCATATATACAAGGAAAGCACAACTGAATGGATTCAAGTTTATTTAAGCAGGGACAGAAAGGGCAAAAAAATGAACCTTAACACTAAAATTCAGAATTCACATTTTACTAACCTTTGTTAGGTTCTGAATTCAAGTTTATTTAAACCAGGATGTTTTGGTCCAATCTGGTCCAGTACTACTGAAGTGCACTTTTATCAAAGCAGGAGCTAATGTACAGGATCGCAACAAGCAGTACCTGGTCTATCGATGTGACATCATTATCACATTTTATTTAATTAGGACAAAAACATTTTATAAGTAAAGAGAAAATTTGTAAAAGTGAATTTTGCCTTTTAATAAATAACAGGTGGGGACCCGCATGGAAATTGCAGGGAGGAGGTATCCCATTCCCTCTCCCTTTCCTTCCTCCCCTCTCTCCCACCCCTTTTCTGTCACATGCTCCCTAACTTTCTGTCTCCCTTACCTGTTCTTCTCTGTCACTCATGCCCCCTCTCTTTTTGTCTTTCACACCCCTTCTTCCCTGTCACTCATGCCCCCTCACTTCTGTCTTCCCCATCTGCCCCCTTGCCACACCCATCCTTCCCCCTTCTAACCCAGACTCAGACCAACTATTTGTCCTCCACACTGTTCTGTAGGGAACAATGACAGAGGTGGTGGCTCCTGTCCTTCCCCTCCCCTGCTTGCCTCCAGCCAGCAGACGAGTGTTGTGTTGTTGCATTGATGGAAGGGGATGGTTGGAGGCAGCAGCGGCTTCCCTTGCTCCTTATTTTATTTCTTTTATTGGACTTGTATCCCACCCTCTCCACGAGCAGGCTCAGGGGGGGTTCCAACAATATCCATAGAATAAACAATACAATTAAAACCACTTTAAAACAACAGATTAAAACAATTCTCCTCCATTTGTCTGAACTTCACAGTGGGGAAGTGCAATTGTGGTGGGTTCTGCCATGGCTGCATTGTTGTCATCCTCAGAGGGGCGAGCTACAACACCTGTTTCCACCCCTTCCCCCCTGAGATGGGGGTGAACCAGGACTCATCTTCCCCATCTGCCTGAAACTTGGCCTAGGCAGAATAGCAGCAACAGTAGCTCATCGTCTGTGGTGATCTGGCAGTGTGCAATTGGTCTCTTTCCCCCTCCCGCTATCCTCCTTGTGCACCTGCCTACATTCAGAGAATGGTTCTCTACACTTGCACCATCAACTGTTCTCTCTCTCTCTCTTTTTTGTAACTCCCCTCCAATAGGTTTAGGATTTTTTCAATAGCCTGCAGGTCCCCCCAAGTTAGGAGAAAACTCTCTGTTCTGTCAGTGTAGCCCCGATCTGCAGATTTAGTGGTTATTAGATAAATAGATATAATGGGCTGATGCACAGTGAAGGATTTTACAAAGTATCTGTTTGGGTAACAGGTAGCTGGGTACTATCCTGCATTCCCAGAATAAAAGCAAACTGAACAATGCTGCTTGATCCTATGTCATGCATATATTAGGGGTGTGCATCCAGAAATTAACTAATTAAAAGGCAAGCTGAATTACCTCCTTTATTGATCTCAGAAGAATAGCTAATCCAACTGAAATTTACTCTGACTTTTGAATCCAAGCCAGTTCTTTTTTTATGGCAAAGTTGTGATGTTTGCAGCTGCACTCTTGCAGTTTTCATTCCCTGCACTGTTATTCTTTTCTGGGTTGGGGAAGAGGTTATGGGAAGGGCAGCAAAGGGAGGGAGGGAGTCAAGTCAAGAACCAATGTGGGAATACAAATCACTAAAAGAAAAATGCTGAAAACACTGGAGTACAGTAAGGGAAGGCAGAGATCAGGCTTTAGATTCTATTATCCATGTTCTTCGTTTTTGTAAAGCAAGTCCAGACACCCGTCCTCTGTCTGTTTGAGACTTCTGGGGAAACAGATAAAAGCTCACTTTCATACTAGGCATTGCAGTAATATAATCTAAATGTAAACTGTGCATTTACCACAGTGGCCCGATCTTTTCTGCCCAGGAAAGGCTGCATGTGGCTAACCAGTCAAAGCAAGAAAAAGGCATGTCTGGCCACAGCTCTCACCTCCAGCAGTAGGCACCCCCAAACCATGGACCTATTCCTTCAAGGAGAGTGCAGTTCCATCCATAACAGGTGACACCTTAAGTCCCAGGCCAGACCTTCTGTTCTATCACATCCATTGTGTTGGAATTAAGCTTCAGTTTATTAGTCTGCATCCACTCCAAAACTGCTTCTGGGCACCAGGTCAGGGTTTCTGCAGCCTCCATGGCATTGGCTGGAAGCACGAAATAGACCTGTGTCATCCGTATATTGATGGCAATCCAACCCCTATCTCTGGATGACCTCACTCAGAGGTTTCATGTAGATGTTGAAAAGTATAGGAGAAAAGACAGAGCTTGCAGGACCCCACAGGCTAGAGACTAGGGGGCTGAGCAGAAGTCTGCCAACACCTCCTTCTTAAACCTAGTATGTTAGTGGCCATCATTAAATTAATGGGCAATGAATTCCACCATTTAAAGATGCAGACTGAGCTTTTGTGATCTTACCTATATAGCTGGCATATACTGAATCAGATAATTGTCCCTTCTAGCTCAGTATTTTCTACAAATGGCAGTTGATATATAGCTTCAGGTACAGATTTTCCAGGGCCACGGTGGCTCAGACTGGAAGGTCAGTAGCTTGGCAGTTCAAGATCCTAGGGCTGTGTGATGGAGTGAGCTCCTGCCTCTGCACCAGTTCCTGCCAACCTAGCAGTTCAAAAGCAAGAAATTACAAGTAGATAAATAGGTACCGCTTTGGTGGGAAGGTAACAGCATTCAATGTGCCTCGGTGTTTAGTCATGCTGGCCACATGACCATGGAGAAGTCTTAGGACAGCCCTGACTCTTCGGCTTGGAAATGGAAATGAGCACCCACCCGCTAGAGTTGGATTCGAATGGCTTTCAAGCAAGGGAAACCTTTACTTTTACTTACAGATTTTCCACCCCCAACCACTCTAATTGATATTCTTTCTTTCAACTGGTGATTCTAGGATTGATCTTATGATCATAAACATATGATTTACCATAACTGGTGGTTCTAACACAGTTGCCTTCTGTCATGAAGAACTACTTGAATCACAACTATTTTCATGTTATTGTGAGCTGATTTCTATATCCATTATAGAATATAAAAGCATCTATAATGCCCACTATGCAAAATATTTACTCAATTAACTTGTATTTATTTAATTCATTTGTACCTCACCCCAATGGGGACCCAAAGCAGCTTACATTGTTTTTCTTCCCTCCATTTTATCCTCACAGCAACTCTGTGAGGTATGGCTGACTCAAGATCACCCAGTGAGCTTCCATAGCACATGTGGGGATTTGAACTCAGGTCTCCCAGATACTACTCCAATGCTCTTAACCATTTAGGGTTGCCTGGCCCCACCACCACTTAGCTGGCTGGTGGGGGAATTTACCAGGACCAGGAGGGAGGTCCAGGCTATACTGCCAGTGACATCCAGTGTGTACCAGAAGTGACATCATCACATTGGTGACATCCCGGCAAAAACTCTATGGAAGAAGGCTTTTTTACCATAGAGTTTTTGCCTAAATACCACAGCATCAGTGTGATGTCACAACATTCTGGTACACTTCCGAAGTGACATCCCCACATTGCTGGTGACATAGACTGGGCCTCCCTCCCACTCCTGGTAAGTCCCACCCCCCCACACACACCAGGTGCCAGGAGGGACCTGGCAACCCTATAACCACTACACCACACTGGCTCTCGAAATACGATCCGTAAAATGTCAGTTCAGTTCATATGAACAGTGCTTTACAATGCTGTAAAAAGAGTTGGAGTCAATTTTCCCCCAGAGGCTTCCTTGTTGAGTTGAACCTTTCTTGCTTTTTCCAACAGATTTATTACTTGGATTTGTTCTTGTTTTAGGTCTAGGAATATTAATACATTGACTTATAACACCAAATATTCTTATATGTGGGCCAATATTACTGTTCCGTAGAGAAATAATAAGAGTTGTGCAACAGTGGAATCTGCTGCCTAGAGAGGTGCTGAGCTTCTCCTCACTGGCAGTCTTTAAGCAGCAGCTGGACAAACACTTGTCAGGGATGCTCTAGGCTGATCCTGCATTGAGCAGGGGGTTGGACTAGATGGCCTCTGCGGCCCCTTCCTACTCTGTGATTCTCTGATTCTATGAAACATCACAAGAGGTTTATGCCAAAGTTATGCAGTCAGCATATCGTGTCTTGAGGGATTTCTTCCACCATCTTCTGAAGGATTTGATCTGCTGTGGTGTGTAGAACAGAAGGAAAAAGCAGACCACCCCTCAGTAAGTCTTCTGTTTCTTGGCATTTATAAAAGTAAAGCTTCTGAGGTATTCTAAATGTAGCACAAAAGGACGGTTGAACAAATTTAGAGTCAGTGGCACCTTTAAAACCAACAAAGGTTTATTCAAGGTATGAGCTTTTGTGTGCAAGGCATACTTAACCCCCCTCCCCAGGAAGGTTGCTTTTATTCCTCTCTCCTCCCCCAACTCTGAACAAGAATAACAACCAGATATTTAAAATAAACATGCAGAACTAGCTTGTTTGTAACTCAGTCTCATTTCAACATCTTGTAGTAAAATATAATAGAATCACTGATTTAGCTCCCACAAAAATCCAGACTCTCCATTACATGATCAGTCCATTGACGTGGCCTTCAAACAATCATGGTGTTTATCTGTATCCCAAGGATGATTCAGAATTTGCCATCCTTGTACTTTCAACCTGAAATGGTTAATGTCAATTTTACTTTTACTTTTATAGTAATCAACCTTCCATTTTGGTTTGCTTTTCTTTTTATCCCCCCTCCCTTTGGTATAAAGCCAGTGTCTTTCTGCTGTATAACTAAAACAGCATTCTGCCCCTTTTCACAGTAGAAGCCCAAAACTAGTAAACAATCAGGACCAAGCCTAATCTCACAATACCTACTGAGAATAACAGTCACACCAGTAGGGATGCCAGCCTCCAACCAGGACCCAGGGGGATCCCTGGGAATTACAGCTCACCTTAGGGTTGCCAGCCTCCGGGGGCGGGGGGGTGTGAGGCTGCATATCTCCCACTTTTACAACTGAACTCCAGCTGGCAGAGATCAGCTCCACTGGAGAAAATGGCTGCTTTGAAGGGTGGACTCTATGGCATTGTACCATGCTGAGGTCCCTCCCCAAACTCCACCCTCTCCTGGATCCACCCCCAAGGTCTCCAGGTATTTTCCAACCTGGCAACCCTAGTTCACCTCCAGACTACAGAGATCAGTTCCCCTGGAGGAAGTGGACGTTTTGGAAGGTGGAATCTATAGCATTGTACCCCACTGATGACCCTGTCATCCCCAGGCTCCATCCCCAAATCTCCACGAGTTTCCCAACTTGGATCTGGCAAACCTACCCCATCCCCCACCAGTGATGAAGGAGGCCCAGACAATCCTACACACCAGAGACAGGACAAGCCTTGTCTGTCATACCATTCCAACATGGAGGGGACCTGCAAGATTCGGAGGGGAGGGAAATTCTACCCCATGTACTGACTCCCACCTTTTCTCTCTTCCAAGACCCCCCTCCCATTCCCCTCCCTCCAGTTCCCAGTTCTCCCAGTTTGCAGGCTTTCCCCCCACCTCTCCTTTCCACTTTGTCTTTTTTCAGGCATCCCCCCCATCAAATTACTCTCTCTCTTGAAGGCTTTTCTTTACCCCTCTATTTCCCATTTCTCAGTTTCTCTCTGTGCATCTTTTCAGGCTTTTCTCTTTGCTTCTTCTAGCCAATTCTCTACTTTTCCCCACTTATCACTTTGTGTTCCTATCTCAGCCACTGCAGCTGCAACCATGCACTTATCACTTTGTGTTCCTATCTCAGCCACTGCAGCTGCAACCTTCTGCCAGGACTGCCTAGGCCAAGGCTCTAGTGCCTTGGTCGCTATGCATCCCCTCAGCAGTGAATCTTATTTCATGAAATCTCAGTTGCTGTCCCCTGTTTTGTAGAAATTTCAGTCCCCATCTTTTTTTAAAAAAAGTTTTGTACATGTGTCCATTATGCGGATTTATTTGATCCACATTTTCAAGGTATATTTTCAGAATTAGATACATAGGTAAAAGACTTCTCAAGTGATTAATCAGTGCGTGTTTTGACACAAAATAATCATGCCATACTAATATTTGACCAAAGGAGAAAAAAGTAAACCAATGCTAGCATTTCCCACGAACATTTAAGATGGACCAGTAATGTGATCTAGACTATCTGGGCCTCCCTTTGTATCTGGAAATATTTCCAGGACCCATCTGTATTTGAAAATATTCCCCTTGACCCAACCATGCACAAGCAACCTTAAAACCTAAAAATAAAATAATATTTTGTTTTAAACCAAAACCGTTTGTGCTATAACTGAGACCAGAATTGTTTGGCTAACAAAGATCCGGAAAGTGATTTCAACAAAAGTAATCAGCTTTATTGTAGGTACGAACAAGTGCTTGAAAGAAGTCATAACCAGAACAACTTAACATTGGGAGCTAGGCTCCTTTTAAACATTCCCGGGCTAACGTAGCCACGCCTCTTTACAATAAACAACCAATGAGGTTGTGCGGATAACGTCCAATGAGAGTTCTTCCCTCTCAGGGAATTGGTGCAGTTCTGATTGATCGCTGTTGTGGAGCGACCAATAGCATGTTAGTTCGGAGGAGCCTTACTCGGGCTCGAGCTTAACATGGGGAGTCAATGCGGCGATTCATGTAAGCCTTTTCAATATACTACAAGAATCTCCCCGCAAATCATGCACTCCTTAGTCTGTGTACCTCAAGGTACTATGTTCTGACTGGCTGCATAATTCTTGTGTTTTGGTAGCTGTGGAACTTCCAATCTGACACAAGTCATGTGTCTCTATTGATCTCCCTCTTGGATGACTTTTTCATTATTTGCTGGACTTGCAATGGATTACCCTCTTGCTCTGCCTCTGCTCTTATTCTTCCCCTTTCTGAGTGGAGTATGTTGTGTGTGCGTTTGTGTGTGCCTGTGTGTAGTGTATTTGGCTCTAAATGTGATCATGTTAATCTGATATAATGAACATTTCCATGTAATTGTGATCACCAATGAAATTTACCATAATCAAACTCATTTACACAAGATTTAAGCCCTCCTCACCAGATCTCTTTTATGGTTTTGTTTGAATCTCAGCTGTGCAATTTCACTCTCCTACCCACATGGATGGGCCGCAGTGGCTCAGAGGTCTATAGTTCGGCAGTTTGAGACCATAGTGCTGCATCACGGAGTGAGCTCCCGTCTCTGGCCCCAGCTCCTGCCAACCTAGCAGTTCGAAAGCAATATATTGCAAGTAGATAAATAGATACTGCTTCAGTGGGAAGGTAACAGGGCTCCGTGCACCTCGGCGTTTAGTCATGCTGGCCACATGACCACATAAACATCTTCGGACAGCAGTGGCTCTTCGGCTTGGAAATGGAAATGAGCACTGCCCCCTAGAGTAGGATTCAACTAGCTTTTGAGCACGGGAAACCTTTACCTTTTACCCACATGGAATGGGGATTGATTTGGCCACACATTCCTTGGAAGGAAGAGGATAAGCCATCCTGTCAATTTGGCATCCTGTCAGATTTTCCCAGATGTGACCCCCCCGCCCCCATTCCATACTATCCTATCTGGAATGGTTTAGTCATCCTAGTCATAGCACTGGTGAGGCCCTAACTCAGGGGCCTTCAACAGGTATCTTGGCTGATGTAGGGTAGCTGTGCAACTCCTAGAAGACTCATTTGAATGATTACAAAAATATATGTTCTTTAAAAAGCTATTATGTCATAGGATTTTCCTCCTTTTTTCTTAACAGCTTCATTTCTGTTGGTCTTCCCCAGCCTACTGTAATATAGGAAGAGAAATTTGGTGAGCACCCTGAGGCATCTAGTGATTAAGGGAATTCTCACAAATCACCTGCTTTTCAGCTGTTATGATCATGAGGGATTTGGGGAGGCTAGTGAATGCTTGGCTAGGGGGTCACTGCTCTGGCTCAGCAGTGCCGCTTTTATGTTATTCTACCTTTTTAGGCTATATGCAGAGGAGCTGAGTGGCAGGTAGAACTTGGGGATAGGACTAGTGGATTTGATGTCACTTCTTCCCGCCACATGATGACTGTCACTGGGTTTTAATCATCTGCACAAGAATATGATTAATAATGCTCATTTCTAGTTTGTGAAAGGCTTCACCTTCAAATATTTCTGCTGTTGTTAAGGCACAAGAGCAGGCAGTGACAGTTTTCTGCAGTAAATTGTCCAATGTTTAAAGCATTCCACATAAATTATCTCACTATATAGGCCTGAAAGGCCATCCAGTATTATTACTCTGATATTTCAGAAGACTAGCTGAATAACAATTGGTTTGGGTCTCAAAACAGCTAATAATATCATTCTCCCCTCTTCCATTTTCTCCTCATAAAACAACCCTGTGATGTGGGAAACTGAGAGAGAGAGTAACTGGTTCAAGGTTACTCAGCAAGCATCTATGGCAACACAGGGATCTGAACCTGGCCTTCCCAGATCTTAGTCTGACACACTAACTAATACACCACACTGGCTGAGATTTGCACCAGGGCCAGTTTGGTGTAGTGGTTAGGAACGCAGTCTCTAATCTTGGAGAACCGGGTTTGATTCCCCACTCCTCCACATGCAGCTGCTGCCGTGACCTTGGGTCAGTCACAGTTCTCTCAGAGCTGTTATCGAAAGAGCAGTTCTTGAAAGAGCTCTCTCAGTTTCACCTACCTCACAGGATGTCTGTTGTGGGGAAGGGAAGGGAGAGGAGATTGTAAGCCACTCTGAGACTCCTTTGGGTAGTCAAGGGCAGGGTATAAATCCAGTCTCCTCCTCCTCCTTCGTCTTCAGTCTTCTCAGATTATTCAGGCCTTACAATAAATGTAGAGCAGATCAAGGTTCTTCTTTTTAGATTTTTTTTAGTGACCTTTCACCTGCTAGAAAACAGGCACATCTGCTTTTACTTCAAAAGGTGGTTGAAGTTTGATAGGACTCGGCAAGAAAACTATCAGAGAGAGTTCGTATTTTAATGGGTTTAAATAGACAATAAATTCAGACTGGTTTCTCTTTCCCCCTTGCTATTGATAAAGTGCTGAAAGTAAAAGAGACAACATGGGAAGAAACTATTTCTAGACACTAATGTTCTCTTACGTCTAAAAAGAATAGTAACTTTCAAGTGATGAGAAATAGAATCTCTTATCAGAAAATTAAAATAAGGGCATATCTACACAGGGTGTCAGATCATTTCATACCTGTTTGCTTCTTTGTACTTTCTGAAGTTCAACTGAGCATCAAAGCATTGCTCTGCATGGCAGAAGAGGGAACTGGAAGGTCAATATCAAGAAAGGAAAAATCTGCAAAACCACTTTATCTCTTTGGCATTCCAATATTTTTTTTTACTAAAACCTGAGTGATATCTATGGATATTGTTGGAACCCCCCCTGAGCCTGCTCGTGGGGAGGGTGGGATACAAGTCCAATAAAAGAAATAACATAAGGAGGAAGGGAAGCTGCTGCTGCCTCCAACCACCCCCTTCAAGCAATGCAACAACAAAAAAATCTTCATAGGTTCCTGGCAAACAACACTCCTCTGCTGGCTGGAGGCAAGCAGGGGAGGGGAAGGACAGGAGCCACCACCTCTGTCATTGTTCCCTACAGAACAGTGTGGAGGACAAATAGTTGGTCTGAGTCTGGGTTTAGTTTCTGCGGGGCATGCAAAGCTGAATTATTTTGGTTGGCCTTTGGAACAAACCATGTGCTTGGGCCAGAGGTCATTTCGGGGGGGAACGCAGGGGAACTCAGTTCCCCCGGGTGAGGTATGGGGGGCGGGGCACATGACGAAGCCCCGCCCCCTGCTTCCGGCCACCCCGCTTCCGGCCCTCATTCAGCCAGGAGGAGGCAGGAGAAGAGGGAGTGTAAGTTGCTTCCTCCCTACCTCTCTCCACCCCTGCCTGCCTGGGGCCAGGGAGGGCCTTCGCGGGGCTTCCTTGCACTCCCGCCGGCCTTGCAGGTCCACCGCTGGGCCCCTCATGGGGCTCGGCAGTGGAGCTGCAAGGCCGGCACCGGCGACCGGGACCGTTGAGGGCGGGGTGTGTGGTCTTATGACACATTTCCGGTGATGTCAGGAGGTGTGGCCTTATGACACACTTCCGGTGATGTCAGGGGGTGTGGCATATGCTAATGAGTTATGCTAATGAGCTCCCCTAGCTCTTTTTCTACGAAATGACCCCTGGTTTGGGATGTTTTTATGTTATTTTTTACCTTCAGGTGAATGGCAGCTAAAAAAAAAAAGTAAGTAAGTAAATAAAGGTGATTTTCCTGTACTGATCAGCATGAAAGTTCAGGTGTTGAATAACAGTACAAGTCCCCCCCCGCACTTCTGCTGGACCACTTGAAATGCCAGGTTTAGATGCCTCTCCTTATATTAAAATACCTCAGGATGCTTTCCAATCTAATTAATATAACAAAATCCTGCACTAAACTTGCCAGTTTAGAGCCAGTCTTGTCTAAGCGGACCTATTTAACTCAGCTCCATTTCCTTCATACAATTTGGAACAGGCAAAATAAATTTTAAAAAGGACTGACTCAATGTCAGTTGGAGATAGACCCAAAAGAGTCCTGCTCATCCCCAAAGTGACATACTAACCTCATAATGTACTTAAGGGAGGGAGTGTGTGACATTTCTGCCAGCAAAAAGACAGGTGGAGTAGAACCCACTGGCTTTACATAGTAAGCTCTAATTTTCTTCTGATTGGCTAGCATACATCAGGCCATGTGGCTTGGCCAATCATCTGGTTCTCTTCCTTTCAGGCTGACACCCAAAAACTGTTCCGTGCTTTGGTGGAAACTGGCCTTGTCTTGTTCTCAGTGCAGGAAAATGCAGAATGGTTCTGCTCTGTAAGGACAGATTCATTTTAGTTCTATCTCCTTCTGTGGAAAAAGAAAAGAAATAATAATAATAAACTGGGTGGAATCTGGAGGGGGAGAAGGAAGCATTTCGCAGCATGTCCTTTTCTCCACATTTATGCATGCAGTGCTTCACAGTGAGGCACTGGCCTACATGAAAGTTTATCTGTATGACACAGCAGAGGAGTTCACAATACCATATTATTTCTATGTTGTCCAATAAAATATTATTTCTGTTTGTCCACAGCGAATGCATATACTACGGCTTGTTTCTTTGAACATCTGAACTTCAAAGGCATGGGGGAAGAATTCTGTTAAAAAGAGCGTTTAATCCCCCCTAGCTAGAGCCAGAGTTCTAATTTCATTATTTTTTGTGTGACCTCACACCTGTTTTTATGTAATAAAATTTATTCCTAAGTAGAATTCTAAGCTTGCTGAAGTCAATGAGCTTAAGAGGCTGTAAGTCTGCTTGGGATCACACTGTCAATCTTTCTTTTAAAAATGTACTAATTTTTTGCCATTATTTGTGCAATAGGAAATAATGCTTAAAATGAACAACAGAAGACATAATAGAGGTTTTAAGTGATCTGAAATCTCTAGTAGAATGATAAATGGAGAAGTAAACATTGTGGCAACTGAGGGAACTAACAGGTGTTAACTGATTCAAAGCGGACCTCACAAATTGTCTCCTAATTTCAAAAGGTGAGAACTGTGAATGGAAACGATAATTATTAAAACTATTAGGAAGTTCCAATCAAGTCTTCAATGTTTACTTTCCTATTGAGCCCCATGGCTATGCCCTTATCTAACCCACATTTTACAATTAATTTGATATCACTTTTGTTTATCAACAAGAATTATCATTTAATTTATCATTAATTCAATTCCATAAATAAAACCATTATGTTGATATAGATGTGAGAGAGGTGGGGTTACTGTTTTTTGCAGAATATTGGCCAAATGGTATTGAATATTGGACAAATTGTAAATCCCAGATGGCATCAAGAAAGAATTACAGATCCCTCATTGCATGTGTATGATAATTTCTGCCTACACCCACACTCTGTCTGGAACTCATTCACAGACTGCATGGGTGTTACTCATGTTGGTATCAAAACTAGTATATGCTCAACAGATGGAGAGCTGAAATTCGGTAGACATTGTCTAAGATTAGAAAACTCTGAAAATGGAACATTTTAAAGTTTCATAGCTGAAACTCAGTACATAGATTTTGGTGAATATAAGAGGCTGTAATTTAACAAAGACAAAGCAAAGTCAGACAAAGGATGTTACAAGGGCTATGTCAGCTGTCCCTTTGCATACATGAACCAGTATCAAATTGGCTGTGTAGAGAATTCTAGTGATAGGCAAAAGTGCATCAGTTTCAAGAAAGTAAATATGTTTAACAAGTGAGAACCCACAAGGACTTGAGGGAGGCATCTGATTTACCCCTCCCCCATGATCTCCTCTTTCCCTTCCCTAAAAGCCCCCATAGCTTCTACCCTTCTCCCTTCTAACCAAACAGCCAACCTAACTTTCTGTCCCTCTGTTTTCAGCTCCCCCCCATGCAGACTCTACCTAAGAAAACTATATGCCAGCTGTATGGTGCCAGCCACCTAGCCAGGCCCACTTGCATGGTATGGAACCCTCAAGGACATCTGGGAGGGGGCACATCACTTTCACCAGTATCCCCTTCCTCACATTATTTTCCACTTTCACTCCTTCTGACAACTGATATATCCCCTTTCCCTGCCTCATAATCTCCTCATCAGCCACCTACCTTTTATGTATTGCCCATCTTCAGCTATAGTTATTATTTATTTACTTCACTTATACCTCACCTTTCTTGACAGTGGGGACCAAAGCAACTTACATTACTCTCTTCTCCTTCTTTTTATCCACACAACAACCATGTGAGATAGGTTAGTCCAAAAGTATGTGATTAGTCCAAAATCACCCAGTCAGCTTTCATAGCAAGATGAGGATCTGAATCTGGGTCCTGCAGACCCTACTCTGAAGCTCTAACTGCTGTACTACACTGGCTTTCATAGGGTGGCTGCTGTCGAACAGTAGCAAGCAGCCAGACCTAGTTGAATCATGCAAGTCAAGTGGTATCAAGTCACCCACAGGATGCTGCCAGGCCTAGGGTTGCCAGCCTCCAGGTGGGACCTAGAGATCACCAACAATTACCACTGAACTACAGATGACAGAGATCTTTCCCTCTGCTTTGGAGGGTGGACTCTAGCATTAAATATGACTGAGGCCTCTCCCCTCCCCAACCTTGCCCTCTTCAGTCTCCACCACAAAATCTCCAGGAATCTCCCAACCTGGACGTAGCCACTGAGTGTTGGAACTGGGGCCTAGACTCCAGTTCCGCCAATATACTGAAAGCAAGAAATTCCACGGATACCAAGCGACCAATCACTGCTTCCATTCAGCCCACCATATGTCTGCCCCTGCCCTTGCAACCGCCCCCCCACCTGCATGCTAATGGTTACATTATCTAGAAACTCCTCAGACTACAAGGTCACACAGAATGATGAGATCATATACTTCCCAAGGTGTTCTCAACACACTTGGGAGGCCCCTGCGTGAGAACTGTTATGAACTGACACTAGCCAAGCAATGCAGACAGCCAAACACATCAATTTCCCCACTCCCAGTTCCAAGCAGAGATGATAAACAGCAAAGGAGTTCCCAGCAGAGATGATAAACAGCAATGGGAAAGAGCAAGGTTGTGTGCAACATAGGAACTGCATAAGAATGCATGTGAATCCATAACACAACCAATGGAATAATGAAACAGAACATGAGTGAAGGAAATAGGAAATAATTGGCAAACAAGGCCCGAGTAAGTAAAGTAAGGTTGCTGACATTGTGACTTTTATGTCAGTGTTACTGCCGCCTTGATACTCACCTACATAAGAAAATTAGAAGTGCTGTACTGATTTTTTTAAATTATTTGTATTGATGTCTTACATTTCATAGTCATTCATAATCTACCAGGTTACGGAACCTACCAGGGGAGAGGCTCACTGAAAATAAGCATATGGAGCAGAGGTCCATCAGTGGCTATTAGCCACAAGGTATAGATAGGGACTCTGGGGCAAGTGATGCTCTGTCTTCTTGGTGCTTGGGGGGGTCAACAGTGGGAGGGCTTCTAATGTCCTGGCCCCACTGGTGGACCTCCTGATGGAACTGTTATTTCTGGCCACTGTGTGATACAGAGTGTTGGACTGGATGGGCCTTTGGCCTGATCCAACATTGGTATCTCTTATGTTCTCTTATGTTCTTATGAAAATGTCAAGACAGTGTGCGACTACAATAAAAAAGGCCAATGCTATGCTGGGGATTATTAGGAAGGGTATTGAAAACAGATCAGCCAATATCATAATGCCCCTATATACCGTAAATCTGTTTTTATATTATTTTGTTCTTGATACTGGTTGCTGATATTGGTCTTCTGGTTGTTTGTTTTCTGGTTGTATTAACACACAGTGGAATGGGGTGGGTAGACCTGTTCTCCAGAGGCCAGGTCTACCAATACAGTGGAATGGGGTGGGTAGACCTCTTCTCCAGAGGCCAGGTCTATCAATATAGTGGAATGTGGTGGGTAGACCTGTTCTCCATAGGCCAGGTTTATCAAGATGGTGGAAGGGGGTAGATACTCCTGCTCTCCAGAGGCCAGGCCTACCAATGCAGTGGAATAGTTTGGGTAGACCTCCACAGGCCAGTTCTACCAATATGGTTGAATGGGGTGGGTAGAACTGTTCTCCAGAGGGCAGGACTACCCAGATAGTGGAAGGGGGGGTGTAGACCTGCTCTCCAGAGGGCAGGTCTACCAATACAGTGGAATATGCCACTATATTGGTAGACCTGCTCTCTGGCAGGGGGGAGGAACAACGCCACCTGCCTGGGTCCGCCAGCCCCTCGGCCGGCTGGGGGGGAGCTCTTCTGGGGCCCTACGCCTGCCGCGGGCTCAGGCGGCTGAGGGGGCCAGGGCCCTGCGGCTGGGCAGCCAAGCTAGCACTCGTTGTCTTCACTGCTACAACAAGCCTGATTCCTACTATATATATAAGGGAAGAATTCTAAATAGAAAATGTTATGCATCAGCAAAGATCATAAGCCTTTGAACCAAGATACTAGCATTTAAAGTGCAATTTATTAAGCTATTTTTGAACAAAGTCATTCATGATGTGTAAAAAGCTTCCTAATAATTCCTGAGTTTACCTGCATGGTTTCCCCCCTCAAGCATTATCTTTATTTGAGTATAGGTAATTTGAGAATGCCTATATATATCAAGTGGAAAACAAGTATATTACTTAAAATATTGAGCAGTAACTATCCCACCTCCCAAATCCTATCAACAAAATAGAACTAGATCAGCCATCATGATGATGAAAAGACGTTATACAGTGAAAGAGGTAACAAAAATATGGAGTCTCTCCTTTCCAATTTGACTTTGTTCTTGTTCTGGGACCCAAATGAGACATTAGCTGTTTAAAAGCAGGGGGAATGATCTTTCTTTGTCCAGACAACCAGCATGGATTATTCACTTTTTTTCACAGGAGAAAATATTACTTCCAGCTGTGAATGAATAATACTGGGCATCAAAGCAACCCTTTGGTACTGGTTATGACTGTTTATGTTGCTGACTATTTATAGAGTGACAACAGAGTGAATTACAGAGATTGTTTTTAAGCCATAATAAAGCCTGGGACGACAGAAAATTTGATTACCTTGCTAGCTGTGTTGGGAGATGGGATAGCTGAACCATTTTTAAGGGCTAATGTGTTTAAACCACAAAAGAGTAATAACTAAATCACTATTAGCAATGGGTTTGCTTAGTTCTGTAAATGGGTTGCTTTGGCACGCTATGGTGTATACTAAATCAGCTTGCCATCTAAACTGAAGCACAGCAACATCTACAGTACTGCAACTCAACAAAACCTAAGGTGCCATTAAAAGCCATCATTGTATAACAAAAAAATAAAACAAAAACAAATCCCAAAACTACTGGGGGGGGCCTGGATTTGAGCCTCACAATTTTGTTGTGACACAGGCACAGCTAAACTCAGATTTAGATTTGTTTGAAATGAGTACATTCAAAAGAAAGAACCAAATAACATGATTAGAGTGAAATTCCTAGGAATATACCATCTCCAATGGCAACTTCTTTAAAATTCAGTTTAATCAGAGAATCTAAATGTGTATGGATCTGGCTGGAGATGACCAAACAAGCTCTCATTCTGGTAAAGACTTCTCCAATAACTCCTCTAATAATTGCAGTTAACATGAGTGTAGTACACCTGAGTTCATGCAGGACGTCTAAGAGCAAGTATGCATTCTGAATGCTAATCAAGATTATTTAATCATAGTGCTTAGTTTGGAAACAGAAGCAACCAATTTCTAAAATACGCACTAGGAGTAGTTCTCAGAATTTTGTAAACTAACTCACTTGTAAACTAACTCTGCTTTTAGGGACCATCTTTTAACTAACTCCCTACTGATTTGCCCCTCCTCAGCAAAAATGCTGAAATCTTAAATCTTAAAAATACTGAAATAGTTATATTCTATTTTTAATCTTTAGTATTTATAAATGCCCCCCTCCCAAATTTGCCATACATCTCTCACAGTTTCATCCCCTCGTCTCCCCAGTCTTAGGACCAACCTATGAGAGAGTAACTGTTGTCTGAAAGGGGCAAACATGTAGGGTTCTTGTGTGTGAAGTCCACATACATGCACTTAGGGGCAAACTTTATTAGAGGATCACTGTCTAGTGTACACCGGGGCCCTACTCTGAGTAATGCTTCATTGTAGGGATAGAAAGAGATTCCCTGAAATAATCAGGCAGAAAATTAACAAAATGCAAAACTTTATTGGGCAATTAGCAAAATGAAACAGCGGAAGGCACAACGATACAATAACATTTAAAGTGCTCACAACAGTAATCCATCAATAAATTAAAACGGCGTACTATGAGCACACACACACACACACACACAGAGCAATAGAGTAATAAATTTAATAGTGCTACCTAACACCTCCTAGGCCTTTGCAAAGGGGACAATATATAACATGTGAGCCTGATCCATCAAGGGCTGAGGTCCAAGAAAGTCTATGGGTAAGAAGGTGAATGACATACAGCAGCACTGAGTGTTGGGCATTCACAGGCAACTATCTGGGTACACAGTGAAATAAGGGAAAGCAGACCAGAGACTGCGGCCTGCTCAAAATCTCCACAAAGGGTCCTGCATGGTGACACAGGGGCAGTAAGTGGGGGAATCCTGCTAGTGAAGAGCCTGGGGAATGAGTGTACTTTTATTTCCTGGTATCAGGATGCTTCAGCCCCTTCTGGACCGGGATTGGACTGTGGGGGCAAAGTTTACATTTAATTTGAGCACTTTGGACTTAATGGTTAGGTGGGAAATATAAGTGATTAGAATCTGAATTATAAGTTTATGGAAGGGGGAAATTACTACAGCCAGATTTGACAGGCTCACAAGCTCATCCCAAGAAATGAAAGATTCAACCTGCCTGATGGCTATGCTTGGGAAAGTTGGTATACTTATGCTAAAGGTGATTGATTACCTGGAGGGTCTTCCCATGAATTAAACTACTATTATTTCTAAGTGATGACACGTTGCTAGAATTTTGAGTGGAGAGGAGGCTGCTATGATTGCCTTCCAGGAGACCTTTTTTTGTACAATGGGCTGTTTCTCCATTGACATGTGAGAAGTGCCTTTAGGATAGTAGAGTTTTACTGGAACCCTATTCTGTGTCCTCCCAGTCCCAGAGGAGACTTGCAGCAGATTTAAGGGATTCCATATTTGGGGTTCTACTCTCTGGGCATCATCACAACCCATTTTGGGGTTTCAACTCCTATTATGAGGACTACTGAAGTACATATTGTCTGCAAAAATAAAGTACTGCTCCATGTTATTGGCAGCAACTGATGTGTATATGGAAACAATATGGATGCAGTACTTTACATGGTTACTACTCCTAGATGTTATAGCATGGAAAGGGAGAGCTTGATGTAGAGGAACTGTTTTCAGGTGTCTCAGTGACAGGCATAACATTTGGCATGACTCTCAGTCACCAATCTCAAAATTCTTCTGTTCCTCTTCCTTCTCTGTTCAACAAATATCTGGTTCCTCCCCTTTTTACTCTCCAACCAACCAAGACTGGTATGCTCAAGCCTGCCCATCCATGATTATGGGTTTCCTAGTTATGCTAAATTTATTTTATTTATTTATTTATCATATTTATATCCCGCCGTCCCCGTGGACGAGCTCAGGGCGGCTTACATATGCCGGCACAATATGGCCGGTTGGCATAAACATTTAAAGCAGTTAAAACAATGATACAATAACATTTAAAGTGCTCACAACAGTAATCCATCAATAAATTAAAATGGCATACTATGAGATGATATACTAAGATCCCGACTTAATGGTAGTTTGATCTCCCACGGTATTATGGCCCGATCTCCTAACAGGGCTGACCCATTACCACAGGTGATAGTGCTGGTAATAGTTGGTGGTAGTGGTAGGGGGGGGCTCACTTAACAAAACGGGGGGAGAGAGTGTGTTCACATGCTGTCAACTGTACTACTGCTCTGGAAAGCTTCAACTCTAGGTCTGCCCAGAGGTTATCGGAAGGCCTGCTGGAAAAGCTCCATTTTCATTCCCTGGGGAACTGTGAGAGGTCCCGTGGGGCCCTGATCTCGTTCCAGTAAGCCTGCGCTACTAAAGAAAACGCCCTGGTCCTAGTCGATTTCAATCTGGATTCCTTTGGACCAGGGAGGCCAGGCAGTTTTGGAGTCCTGATCGAAGTGCTCTCTGGGGAACATGCGGGGAAAGGCGGTCCCTCAGATAGACAGGTCCCTGACCATAAAGGGCTTTAAAGGTCAAAACCAGAACCTTGAAGCGAATCTGGAACACTATTGGCAGCCAGTGCAATGTTTTTAGCACAGGTTGGATGTGTTCCCACATAGTGAGATCCATCAACAGCCTGGCCACCGCATTTTGCACTAGCTGCAGCTTCTGGAGTTGCAACAAGGGCAGCCCCATGTAGAGAGCATTACAGTAGTCTAATCTTGAGGTGGCCATCGCATGGATCACTGTAGCCAGTCGCGGTCGAGGAAGGGAACAGCTGCCTAATCAGCCAAAGATGGTAAAAGGCCGACTTAGCAGTGGCTGCCACCTGGGCCTCCATCACTAGGGAGGGATCCATGAGCACTCCCAAGCTCCTCTCCTCCACCACTGACACTAATGGCACCCCGTCGAAGGACAGGAGCAGGATCCCCATTCCCAAACCACTCGACTCAGGCACAGGACCTCTGTCTTTGCTGGATTTAGTTTCAGCCTGCTCAGTCTAAGCCCACCAACCATGGCCTGCAGTGCCCGGTCCAGGTCTTCTGTACTGGAGTCAGACCGGCCCTCAATCATCAGATAGAGCTGGTCAGCATACTGGTGACACCCCAGCCCATACCTCTGGGCAATCTGGGCAAGGGGGCACATATAGATGTTAAACAACATCGGGGAAAGCACCGCCCCCTGAGGCACACCGCATTCCAGCGGGTGTCTCCTGGACTGCTGTTCCCCAAGCGCCACCCTCTGTCCCCAATCCTGGAGAAAAGAAGCAAGCCATTGCAGGGCAAGCCCCTGTATCCCCACATCGGCAAGGTGGTGGGTCAGCAACTGATGGTTGACTGTGTTGAACGCAGCCAACAAATCAAGCAACAACAGTACCTCTGAACCGCCCCGATCCAGATGTCTCTGGAGGTCGTCAGTAAGGGAAACCAGCACTGTCTCCATCCCATGTCCTGGGCGGAAGCCAGACTGGAAGGGATCTAAAATGGAAGCGTCATCCAGAAAGCCCTGTAGCTGTATCGCCACCACCCTCTCAAGTTATTTGCCCAAATAGGGCAGATTGGAAACCGGCCAATAGTTGGCCAATTCGGCTGGGTTCAGAGGTGGTTTTTTCAAGAGCGGGCGGACCATTGCTTCCTTGAGTGCCCCTAGGAACTCCCCCTCTAAGAGGGACTTGTTGATAATCTCCCTTAGGGCACCTCAAAACCCTTCATGCCCTGCTTTAATAAGCCAGGAAGGGCACGGATCAAGGCTGCATGTGGTTGGGCATACAGTCATAAGCAATCTGTCAACTTCCTCCAGGCTGAGTGGGCTGAAATGATCCAAAACCAGAATTGAAGACGTGCAAGGGGCCTCAAGTTTACTCACTGTTTCAACTGTGGTGGGGAGGTGTCGCGGTGGAGCTCCAAGACTTTGTCCGTGAAATAGCTTGCAAATGCCTCACAGCCTATGTCCAATTCCCTAGCATTTAGTCTGCCCTGTGGCAGAGCTGTTAAACCAAATCGTTCTAAACAATTGGGCTGGGTGTGAGCTCGTGGCCGCAATTGTGGCCACATAAAACTCACACTTAGTGGCTTTGACTACCATTCATAGGATCTCTTCTTGTAGCTTCGTCTCAAGCCTGGCGCCACCGTCTCTCTAGCCATCTCAGCTCTCGCTTCATAAACAGCAACTCCTGGATAAATCAGGGAGCAAACTTAGAGTGGGGGTGCAGAGGGCACCGGGGAGCGATCTTGTCAATGGCTGCAGAGAGCCGGCCCTGCCAGTCCTCCACAAGATCATCCAGCGAGCCGCCAGGGGGCATCGGTTCTCACAGAGTCATCTGGAGCTGCACAGGGTCCATCTGGCTCTGTGGGCAAGCTAAAATATGCTCGCCGCCTAAACAGGGTCTGGGTGGAACATTCAGATGGGCCCTCAGGGCATGGTGGTCCGACCATGGTACTGCCGAAGCCGTAATCTGGTCCACTGTTACCCCAGCCGCAAAGATCTAATCGAGCATGTGCCCAGCTTGGTGAGTGGGGGTCGTTACTAATTGGGAGAGCCCCAGCGCCACCATGGATGACACTAGGTCTGCCACCTGACTGGAAGCCGCGTCTTCGGCATGGACATTGAAATCACCCAAGACTAATTGCCTAGGGTGTTCCAGCGCCCAGCCTGATACAGCCTTGCCGGCTATTGTCTGGTGCATTATCGGGTCAGTACACCAGCCAAATCGCCAAGCTCTCCCTGGTATCCCACACCAGGCCGACACACTCAATGCCCGCGATCTCCAGCGGCGGGAGAGCCCTGAAGGAGTAAGCCCCTCAAATCAAGATAGTAAGCCACTCCTCCACCCACCCCCCAGTCCGCGATTGGTGTAAGACTGAGAACCCGGAAGGGGCAAGCTTGGAGAGAGCTACAGTCTCCCCATCCCGCACTGAGGTTTCGTTCACACACACGAGGTCTGCCTCCTGTTCTAGCAGGAAGTCCCGTAGGACCGTGGTCTTATTATTTATAGACCTGGTGTTACACAGCACCAATGTCGAAGGGGGATTATCCATCCTAGCCCCATCTTCAGGATGGGTCGCAGGCTGGAAGGGCGCTGAGCCATTCTATTTCTCTGCACTCTTCCCTTCTCTCTCTGCCTGGACCCACCGCTATACTTTCCCCTCCCCAGGAGCAAAGGAAATAGACATACAACTCAAAAGTTTGTGCTTTCATGGGAGGCCCAATCCCATTATTGTCCATACTCCACTCTTTACTCCTGTGAAAGATGTCCCCCGAAGCCATAAAGTGCCATTGTGTGAACACATGAAGATTACATGTTTCATTACTGTGTTACTATGTGTTTTCTGGTGGGTGCTTTTGGTGGGATACCCACATTAATATAATTAATGTGTTTTAAAATGCAGTATTGTGAATAGTGAAATGGCTTTCAGTGGATGACTGTCCAAAATGCCACCACAACAGTTCTGATTTTCCTCTCCATTCCTTTTCTTTTTTTTTTTTTACAATGAAGAATCTATTCTTATTATAGCTACTTTTGAGATATTTGCAATTCCAAGCTATTATGCTAATGACTTAAGATCCTTTTAAAATGATCTGAGATGTGATATAGGCACCTTTATCTTTGCAAAAAAGGAAATCAAGAACAAAGTGGAACAGGGAAAGCTGATAAAACAAGAAAATAATAACAGAGTTAAATGTGATAAAGTGTGTCAGATTATCTTGCATTAAAGGGACTGAGTGATAGAACAGGAGCTGGAGCTGAGCAAGATAATATTAATGTGGTGCATAAGCCTATTAATCAGCCTGAACCTTTGCATATTGTTGTAGAATGGATGAAACCAGATAACTTGGGAGAGAGGAGGGGAAGAGAAGCAGAATCCCTTTATGTTCAACCTCAACAGGAAAGAGGCACCTCTCCACCCCTCACCCATCATTGTTGTGAGCTGGGCATGTAAGCTGGGCAGCAGACAGCAGGAGCTCTCACTACCTCCCTGCCACTAGTATTGCAGGCAGGTAAGTGGATGTGAAAGGAGAAGGAGTGGGAGCCAATTTCATCCCATTGCTGCTGCTGCAGCCAGTTGGCTGGAGGCAGTGGTACTGCAAGCAGGTGAGCAGCCGAAGGGACAGGGGGGGGGGTTAGGAGCTGCTGCTGCCTCCCCCCCAGCCATGTGAGCCAGGCAAGTTGTGACGGTGCTGGAGGCAGGTGGAGGCTGGTGGGCGGGCGGGCTGGCAGGATTCCCCCCTGTGAATCCTGTGTGGCCTTTGCTTGTCTATAAATAATAATCTCTATAACAAACAGTCAACTAACTGGCCTCCATGCAGATGGTTAAGCAAAACTGGAGCACTCACAGCCAGGGTGGGGGTCTCTACAGAGGGGACTTCCTGGGCAAAATTAACTCCATTTGAGTTTTAAAGAAGTCCAATGTAGTATTTTTATTCATCTCACAGGAGATGCACTCCAATAAAGTCAGAGAAAAGTTTAGAGACTTGCAGTATCATCTTAAGCAGTTACAGCTTTCTAAGTCCATTTAAATCAATGGGCATAGAAGGGAGTAACTCCACTTAGGATGGCACTGTTGGGCATTGAGCTCGATGGGGTTTACTTCCTAGAAATCATGATCAAGTTCTCTGTGTTAGAGTAGATATGTAGCCTTTATCCCTGTCATTCTATCATGCAAAGAATTCGAATGAAAGGTTAGGAGGAATCTGAATCCTGAAAACAAGAGATGGAGTTCCAATTAGGGCTGCCAAGCCACGGCGGGGGATCTGCACATCTTCACAGGATCCCTGCCGCGGGGGACAGTGATACGCGTTGCACCGCCGTCACCAGGATGTGATGCTACACGTCGCTCTGCCAACGGGGATGTTTGGAGTCCCGTTGCCAGAGCGACGCGTAGCGTCACATCCTGGCGACAGCGGTGCAACGCGTATCGCTGACCCCCGTGGCAGGGATCCTGTGAAGACGTGCGGATCCCCCGCCGCGGCTTGGCAGCCCTAGTTCCAATTCTTCTTATTCAAAGGGTTCCCTTTATGCAGCATTTATGGATCTCAGGGCAGCATTTGATTCAGTCCCCAGATGCCGCCTCTGGGCCAAATTGTCCAAAACATCTCTAGACAAGAGACTTCTTTGGCTGATTTACAAACTGTACGAGAATCCTACTGCACAAATTCGTTGCGGAGTAGATGGGCAACTTACAAATACCATTCATCTCTCTAAAGGTGTTAAGCAAGGATGCTTATTAGCCCCCACGCTTTTTAATCTTTATATAAATGATGTTGTCCCATATATCAAAAAAACAATCTGTCACGCACCCATACTAGCGGGACAGGAAGTTCCTATACTACTTTATGCAGATGATGCAGTGCTGCTATCCAGATCAGAAGTTGGCTTGCGTAAGCTAGTGAATGCTTTTACTGATTACTGTATCCAAGAGGGGCTGATGATCAATTATGAGAAATCAAAAATAATGGTTTTTTCTAACAAACCTTGTTTAAAACAAAGATCATGGAAGGTTAAGGGTGGGGAGATAGAACAAGTGTCTCATTTCAAATATCTGGGGATAGTGTTCAGCTCCAGTTGCCGCTGGAAACATCATATAAGAGCAGCAACTGAAATCGCTAAATTAAATTCTAATGCCCTCCTTAAATTCTATTATTCAAGAGGCGGCCAGTATGTCCCAATGGCCATTGCAGCTTTTAATGCGAAAGTTACTCCACAATTTTTATATGGGGCTGCGATCTGGATTAAAGAAATTTCGGAATTATCAGATCAGATCCTTCTCCAGTTCCTGCGTAAAATTGCAGGAGTCCCTAAATGTGTCGCAGGGACGGCACTTAGAGAAGAATTCGCACAATGCTCCTTTGAGTCAAGAGCCTGGAAGGCAGCCTTTAAATTGAGACTGAAAGTTCTTTATATGACACCTAATGCTCAAGGAGGTCTTCTTTATCTTTTAAAAGGGGATAATTATAAATGTACGTGGGCAAAACATATAGATAACAAGCTGGAGTGGATTGGTCTCGCCCCTACGGGGCTTAATAATTTAAATTATCAAGAAGCGCTAAATTTGATGAGATTGAGGGTGACAAACATTGACCGACTCAGCACTTCAATTCGTGCTAGGCGAGTATGCTCCAACTCTGCCTTAGGGATTGTTCCACCTAAGAAAACTCCCTCATATATGAGCTTCCTTACATCCCCCAGATCTAGATATGTCTTCACGCTTGCAAGGTTGAATGTTTTTCCAACTGTAGAGCTAAGTGGCCGTTTTGCTAAAATACAGTACTCAAATAGATTGTGTAATTGTGGATCAGGTGCAATAGAGACCTTAGATCATCTTATGTTATTTTGCCACCAATGGATTGACCCCAGATCCTGCTGGATTACTCCTATTTTACAAAGATATCACCTCCCTATGGAACCCTGGGTGATAACCATACTATTAGCTGATGAGGACCCTGAAACGACTCGCTTGGTGGCAAAATATCTTTCAATAGTGCTATTTTTAAAGCGGCTTTGAAATGTTATGAGTACCTTTTGTATACAATTTTAAAATTTTAAAACTAATTTCCATAATATCATGGGATTTTATAGAATTCATTGAAGTTTATAAAATGTGGTCTGATGTTACTGATTGAGAGCATGTTTACTAGCTTTTATTGTAAAGGCGTTCTGTCTAAATTTCTTGTAATTTTATGTAATGCACTTTATATTTGTTGTTTGCATGTTTGGCTTAAGACCTCGGGTCAATGAAGCTAATAAATGAAATGGAATGGAAACTTTATAATGGTTAAAGCAAAACAAAACAAAAACAGATTGTATTAGAGGACAAACCCAAACCCCCAACAAAGTTTGCTCCCTGGGTACAAGGTTTTCAAG
>NW_015173690.1:124600-124773 GCF_001447785.1 Gekko japonicus | reverse complement strand
ACCCCTTAGTGTCTGTTGGGGGGAACCATGGTTGCAAATCTCCAGGTGAGGGCTAAAGATCACTCAGAATTACAACTGCTTTCAAGATGGCATGAGATCAGTTCCCCTAGAGAAAATGGTGGACTCTGTGTCCTTATATCCTGCTGAGATTGCCCTTGTATGACAGCCAATGT
>NW_015173690.1:121759-124126 GCF_001447785.1 Gekko japonicus | reverse complement strand
CCCTCAAATCTACAGGTATTTCCCAACCCAGAGTTGGCAACTGTGTAATCAGCTATGGTACCACTTTCTAGACCCTTGGAACTCAGAAAACATGGCACTGGAGGAGGTGCTTTTCTACCTTAGCTGTGACTGCATAGCCCCAAATTAACATAAGGCAAACTCCAGGCGGCACCTGGAGATCTCCAGCTATTAAAACTGATGTCCAGATGACCAAGATCAGTTCTCCTGGAGACAATGGCTGCTTTGGGCAATGGATTCTATAGCATTATACCCTGCTGAGGTCCCTCCCCACCCCAAACCCTGCCATCCCCAGGCTCTACCCCTCAAATCTACAGGTATTTCCCAACCCAGAGTTGGCAACTGTGTAATCAGCTATGGAACTACTTTCCAGACTCTTGGAACCCAGAAAACATGGCACTGGGGGAGGTGCTTTTCTACCTTAGCTGCGACCTTATAACACCCCCCTCCCCCTCAAAAAATAAGTCAGAGGTGGAGAGAACCATATCTGTTACCATGAGGCTGTCCTCCCATACTACCCACTTGGAGCAGCAAAATGACTTGAGACAGCCCTGCCTTATAGCTGAGCAGAAGGAAATAAACAGGGCTTGCTTCCCTCCATTTTCCGCTTCCCTCTGCCGCTCCACCAGCCACAATCAGGACACTCATCTGGAGCTTCCTTCTAGATCTCATTGTATTTCTTCCCACAACGGACATTACTCCTAGTCTTGAATATTGTTGAATACTTAGGAGTTATATAATACTGTTCAAAGTCAGGCCCAGAGCTTCAGGGTGTGTGTGAGGACAATGCCCTCTTAGAAATACTTCATGGAATGAGAAATGTTGTAAATATATTTTTCCTTATAGAAACTGAAAAGGAAATGCATATGCTTTGTGTTCCATATAGCTCACAGTGGTAATGGAGATTAGGAATGAAAGGGGGGGGGGGTTGATGCATATATGTAATTTGAAGGGATTGTTAAACAAAGGGGAAAAGCTCCCAGGCAAGTTGGAACCAAGCACTAAAATCCAGAATACTGGAACATCTTGGAGCACTTTATTTTGTAAATTTGGTAACTAATTGTTTTATCTTGTTTTTATGTACTGGCATGCATGCCCTGTCATTCTGCAACCCTCAGAGAGGCCAATAGGCTCTTGCTGCAGATTGCCCACAGGCAGAGAGAGACCTTGGGGATCAGGGAAGGCAGCAGTGGGAAGGGATCCTCGGAGGGATCCAGAACTTCCTGTAGAAGGCAGGAGGCCAGGCTGCAGCTTGGTAACTGAACCTCATCCCAAGGGAAAATAAGTATAGAGATCAGTTCAGGGACATAGGAACTGCGTTTTGTCTTATTTTATTTGTGCCTGGTGGTGTTTTCATTTCTGTGCTTGATTTAAAGTGCTTTTTTGTGTTTAAAATCCTGTTACTTGTAAATAGTCAAGAAAACCTTTGTTTTTTGTTTAAACCCCCATTCTGGTGCTCTGACCATGGAGTCTCCCCCACTCTACCCACTACCAGTGCCTTAAGAAGGGTCCTGGGATGGGAAAGGTTCAGAAATGTGCAGATGCTAACCCTCCAGGAGAAACCCAAATTTGGGGGTTTTCATCTCCAAACCCCAGGAGTCAGTCAGAGGGGTCTCATTGCCCCTCAAGAAAGACATAGGGAAGTCAGTGAGTGGTAACAGCCACTGAAGAGTGACAGAAGCCCACCAAGGAGGTGGGAAGGCGAAGCGGGGCTCACGAGCCACAAACCAGCTACTCAGTCCCCCAGGGCTGAGGGTGGGTGCCCACTTTACCACAGTGGAAAACTGAATTCTGTAACCCTGCAGCAGTAACCATCTATACCTTGTGCCAATAGCCACTGATGGAACTCTGATACATGTGTTTATCCAGTTGAAGATTAATTTTACTTTTTATTTTTAGATTCTAATCTGAGCATGAGTAAAAAAAAAAATGAAAGTGGTGCTATCAAGCGCAAGAGACAGAGACTTGAAAATGAAGTTAAGATGCTTTTGTGCATCAACCACTCATTGAAGCAACAAGAGCCGGCAGTGAAGCTATCCAGCATGAGCCAACTACTAGCATGCAGCCAGACAAAAACCTTCCTGAAAGAGAAACAGCGAAGCAGGATGTGGAACAGCAAGCTGATTATGAGGAAGCAGCCATGATGCTGGCTCAAACTGAAAATATAGATCTAATTCAAGAGTCACTACTGGACAGGGAGAGGCTAAAGAGCCACAAGAAAATAACGTAAATAGTCAGATTTTGCAGTTCACACCTGGTAAGATAGGCCAAGTCCAAGGTGTTCCAGATGCAGATAAAGATAACGCCAAACATAGATCTACTGTAACAGATGTTGGTTTGTGGTCAGAA
>NW_015173690.1:121135-121376 GCF_001447785.1 Gekko japonicus | reverse complement strand
GCCATGTTGGCCTACCTAACAAGGAAGTGAGGGCAAACATTAACTTCCAAGCTAGAGGAACAAATAGAAGCAGAACAGCAGTACTGGTGGCATGGAGAGAATTATTGCTGTAATATGCACTCTTGTAGAATGAGGCTTACAATTCAGAGGAGACAATGAACACTTTGGATCTCCAAAGAATGGCAATTATCTTGGTCTTTTAGAACTAGTGGCAAAATTTGATCCATTTTTACTTGCTCAT
>NW_015173690.1:94193-120313 GCF_001447785.1 Gekko japonicus | reverse complement strand
AGCTAGTTTGACATCCTTGGGGCCCGGGATGACTAATAAGTTTTGGGCCCCTGACCGTAGTGCTCTTGGGGGAACATACGGAGAAAGGCGGTGAACCATTGATGAACTTTTGCACTTTCACCTGTACGTGAGACAAAGCCATAGGCTTACAGAAGAGCACTCTCTGTCTCATAAAGACCTTTATCAAATTATACACATGGAAAAAATTCAGATGGCCTTTTCTAATATGAAAGCAATCTTGCAGCTATTTCTTAGCTTTATGGTCACTAACTGCTCAGGAAAGAAGAGTTTTTCAAGACACAAAAGAATTAAAAATGAATTAAGGGTCATGATGTCTCAAGAGAGGTTATCTGCACTGAGCATTTCTTTATGGTCACTAACTGCTCGGGAGAGAGGAGTTTTTCAAGACTCAAAAGAATTAAAAATTAATTAAGGGCCATGATGTCTCAAGAGAGGTTATCTGCACTGAGCATTCTGTACATTGAAAGTGACAAACTTAGACAAACAAATTTTGATGAAGTTTTGGGTGATTTTGCTGACGAAGGCTAGAAAAAATCATTTTTAGTCTTACTGTATTTGATGGTTGTAGTTTACTTCTTAATATTTATTTTAAAACTGTTTAAAGTTTCTGAATACTTCTCAGGGGCTAATATAGAGTCTAAGTCAGTATGGATGCAAGAGATTTCATCTACAAAGCATGCAACAAAATTGTCACAGCAAGCTACCATGGCCAGATCCCAGCAGGCCTCTGACCAGCCAGAACTGATCAGCTGGCCTACACTGTGCAGCCCTAGTTGTAGCAGAAACGTGCCATAATTGCCAGAGTACCTTTTAACATGAGCTTTATCCTATGTTTCATTGGGTGAGTCCTGACCATTCCTCCACTGTCATTCTAGCTGTCTTCCTTGTCTTTTCATCACCTGTAACCCCTCAGTATACCAAGCAATCCTGCACACAGTCAGGTGCCTCAGATTCAATTCATTCCTATGTGATTTAAGGACACTTACTATGCACAGCAGTGTAGCCTGTTGCTGGCTCAGACAGTGGTCACATGCACAAGATAACGTGGGGGGAAGCAAGGCTATTTCCTCCAGAGGAATTTGACCCACAGTTGCGCGATCACACAGTCCTTTGAAGCGGGGGGGGCAGCCCGCCACTGCATGATCAGACACAACTGTGAGTGAGTTGGGTTGGGTTTTTTTGCTGTCTGTTCCCGATGTGCTTAAATGGGGAATTGATGAATCACATCTCGGCACTGAGTGTGCGATGATGCGCGTACTGAGGGGGGGGGACAACAGCACGGAGTCGGGATGGCTTGATCAGACCATCCTGCTGGAATGCGCCTGCTGGAGCAATCAGGGGAAAGTCCGTCTGTGGCCTGTAGCAACCTGTTTGCTACTGGACTTTCCCTGGTGTCTTTTTACTCTGCTTCTGTGGCAGAGTCAAACAGGTTGCTGATGGGTGCAGGGCGCTTCCCAAATGTTTGTGTCTGATCACACCCTTTAAATCCGCCTGGCATTTGCACCTGTGGCACAGCTAATTGTGTGTATGATCGTGCCAATTATGTTAAACCTTGAGACAAACCATTGTCCATTGAGACAAACCATACTCAGATGCTTCAAGTAAAGTCACTTCTTTGTCAAACAAACACATTGAGACAATTTCTTCACTGCCTGCTCACTGCCTTTTCCCTCTTAGTCCCTGGCAGGGACACCGACTGTCTGGTCCGGGGTTCAGTTCTCTTGGCTTACATTCACACACAGCCACATCTTTCTGCTTCATTTACTTGTCAGGAGTTCCCTCAATAATCCCTCCTTACTTTCATATGTTTTAATTAGTGCTTTTATAATGTTTTTTTATGTGTATTTTAGCTCAGTTTGAATTGTTTTAATGATGTGTTTTTGCTTGGTTTTAATGGTTTTAAGATATTTTATTATGGAAGTTTTTAATTGGTTAGCTCCCTTGGTGGCCCTGATAAGGGAAGAAAGGTGGGTTATAAACTTCGTAACTAAATAAATAACACCCTATAGCAGCCAGGCTTCTCAAAACTGTTTCCAATAATGTGGGGCCGTCTTTGGCATTCACAGGAATTGTCTGGTCATCTGCATTCACTTGGGAACTGCAAGGTACAAAGTTAGGAGTTCGGGTATCTCAGTCTTGGTACATTCTGTGATATCTAGCATACAGTTTGATGAATCAATAATACAGACCTTTAATAGAGCAATCTTAAGGAGAGTCACTCTCTTCTAAATCGATTGAAGTCAAAGGGCTAGAAGGGTGTAAGTATGTTTAGGATTGCCCTGTAAGTAACTGATATCAGTGAGCTTACAGATCACATTCCTTGCATGAGTGGAGGTGCCAGAAGGAGTGAAAACAAAAAGCATTCTCAAAAAAATGTCTGAATGGGCTCTTCCATGCCTTTTTAATTCACATCAGTGACTAGCAAACATTAAATGAATAAAAAAGCTCAGAAATGCTAGCTGTTACAGGAGATCTGCATTTGGAATCTTACGCTTAAGAGAGTTTTGCTGAATAAGGACTAAATGCTTCTTTCTAAGCCCTATGCTATCCAATCATTGTTAATTAACACATGTTCTCTCCTTAAAGGACATTTGAAAAAACTGGCTCTTTTAGGGAACTATTCAAATAATTAGTTATGTTTTGTATAATCTTATTTTAGATCACTGCTGATAGAAAGCAACTGAGATGAGACAGAAAACCATATGGAAAACAGCTTAATAAAACCGTGCATTTATTATGAATTAGTAAATCAACATAATAAGCTTGTAATGTGAAAAACTATGCTTTTCTACTCTCCTAATAACTGTCATATTTTATACTCTCTATCCAATTTAGATGTAAATCCCATGAGAATCCATGGGTTCCCCTCCAAGCAATGTGTTTTCTTAGTGTGTTTAACATTTAATGGACACTGTTTTTAATCCCTGTCTTCACTGTCAAGTCTTATAGGCAGTCAGCAAAATGACTATTAGAGAAGTACTAACATTTGGAACAATAGAGAGTGGCATTGTTTGGTCAGTCAAATTATACATTTGAAAGTTATGATGTATATGCAAATGTTGAAATGCATGCTACTGTAGTAAAAAGCAAAACAAAACTGCTTCAACCAACTACAATACGATGTGGTGTTTAACTCACATCACTCACATGATACAGATACTGATCTCAAATGTTATGTATATAACCCCCTCATACGTCACACTACATACATGAGTAGGCCACATGTCCCTAGCAAAGCTGAAGTTTGAACCTCAGACTTCAGATTATCTTATACCAGTTATGAATTTCCAGACCTATGCCCCGCTAGACTTATCATTACTGTTTGGTGTTTCTACCATAGTGTTATCTACCTACCCTTTTTGTGCTCCTGCTGCTGGTGTGGGAGCAGCTGTGTGCGACTCTTCCTGTGGAGACAGAGGGACGTGAAAGGAGAAACTCACAACCATAGTTTTCCATCCTTCCCATGTCAACCTTACATCGCTACAGTTTCTGGGAGCTCCACTGGAATGGGATCCTCCAGCCCAGCATCCTGCCCCCCCACAGAGGCCAGCAAATGATTCCAGGAAGCCTACAGTCAGGCTTGAGAGCAGCAGCCCTTTCTCACTATTTCCTCCCAAACAATCTTTAAAGACAAAGGTTTCATTAACAGCCATTGTCAACCTGCCCTCCGTAAATTTGAATACCTTTTTAGAGCCACTTAACCTGATAATCCCCAATGCACTCTGGGGCAGTGAATCATGTATCTTGAGAAAACATACTTTTCTTTACCTGGGAGTGAAAGGTTGATACTGATGTCATGTAAGATATCATAATGCAGACTCTTCCTTATGTTGCTCAAGTGATCCAGGAAGGAACCAAGAGGCAGTGGACAGCATGCCACCAACATAAAAGAAGCATTCAGTAAGAGCCTAATATGTCACATGGTAGCCCCCCCCAATAAGATAACACTTACTGCCTATTGTCACCTAATCTGTTCTCTTACTATAGGAAATAGGGATGCACACAAACCAACCTCAAAGCAAAATTCATCATGAATTTTCCCGTTTGTGTTTTGTGAGCCAAAGTTCATGAATGGTCTACCATCGTGAACTTCCACAAACATTTAAAGCAGTTTGTGGCAGTTTGTGGATACAGTAGAAAGCAGGGATTTAAAGGGACTCTGAGTCCCTTTAAATCCCTGCTTTCTGTTCCCTACAAAAGCCACAAAAACAGCTGAGCGGCAGGGAAGCACTCCCTGCCACTCAGCTGTTTCGAGCTGTCTTGTGCAGTCCCTTTTAAGTTTAAAGGAACTGCACAAGACAGCCTGAAACAGCTGAGCAAGGGGGAGCAGACTTTTTACAAACCCCATTTAAAGGGACTCTGTTCCCTTTCAACAGAGTTTGTGGGGGCACAAATCACAAACCGGTTTGGTTCATGAACTAACCTCTGAGTCCGGTTCAGTTTGTGGTTTGGCTCATGGTTTGGCCACAAACTGACACAAACCACATTTTTTCCAATTTGTACCCATCCCTAATAGGAAAAGTGAACCTCATAATCACTGGTTGGGCTGTTTGTTGATGTCAGCTTTGATGCATGCACCTCTTTTCCTTAATCACTGTTACTCAAGCCCACTGTATATAATCTTTCCTACAGGAGCTATGCTGTACCTACTATATGCTATAATTAGTTCAACATTACCGTTCTTTTAAAAAGCATGCTGACTCCAACAGTCTTTTTTGACGGTTAAAGGTGTGAGTCCTAGTGCTGAAGACAGTTGGCATAGATAAAGGAAGGCAATAGTGCAGGTTTGCTCATATGGAGAGCAAAGAGTGTTGGATTTAATAGTACAACTTGGGAGAGTAGTGTAGAACAGAGTTTTGAATGAGATCTAAGCCTGTTTTAGAAGTGAATGGAGTGCAGCCTAGTGAGAAGTACTGAGCAGAGTCCTTTACATTTTAGTGACTAATAAGAATATCAAAAGCTGTTGCAGTATTTGAGAAGCATTTAAACTTTCCTGCTTCAGGGCATAAGCTAACTTCTATCTACTCGAGGTTACTAAAATGCCTACTATACTTGCCTGACAAAGTTTCCAATTTTACACCGTATTAAACAAAGAGGGTAAATGATCCAAGCAAATAGGGCAGTTGCTTTGCTTCCTTGCCACATTGCCAGTATCCATATTTACACTCCCTTTCTATCAGTTAGCTGAAGCTTCATTGGCTAAAGCAGTGAATGGATCACTGGACTCTGCTTTACAGAAGCTACCCATACAACCCCTTCCCCTCACATTTAATTGTGTTCACAGTATCTTTCAACAGAGAGCCAGAGAAGCACTGGCACACTACAGCTGCTGCTGCTTCCACCACCACGACCACCACCATCACTACTAAAATTGTGGGGCCCATAAAAACCAGGTGCTGTACAGAGCATGTAGGATGACTACAATGGATGGGGTAGGTTCATCCTCTCCCTAAGAGTGGCCAATGAGAGTGGACAAAACGTTGAGAGCGGGAGTTGGAAAAAGAGCAGTTGAAAGCAACAGTTAGGAGTTAGCAGCAGAGAAGCTAGCCCCTTGAGATTTGAAGTGGGGGAAACGTGGATTTTTGACTGAGTGGAACTGAAGAAGAGCTACTTAGAGCAGGCTGAAAACAATCAATTTGTAACTAAAGGATCTCAGTTGCAGAAACAGGATGTCAGTTCAAAAGTTCAATGAAAGTGGAATGTTGTTACTTATACCTATTCTCTTCAGTGTTTTGTTCATATCATAAATAAAAGTTTTCTTGTTTTGTCTGTGAATGTCTCTGGGAGTAAGAAAGAGGACCTAAGGTGTGAAACGTTCATGGCTCTCTGTATATTTTAAAAGAGACAAGAAGGGTAGCTTGTGACATCCTGTCACCACCTACTGATAACCTTGAACTTGAGAGAGAGAGAGAGAGAGAGAGAGAGAGAGAGATGTTGTTGAGGGTGGGAGCCACTCTGTGTGAGTGGAGAAGGGGTGTCATAATGACTAACCTTGCTCACATAGGTTTGCCTTTTAATACAGTTTTTAAAAATGAAGTACAAAATAATTAAAAGCTGGAAAGAGAAGGCACTTGATGGAAGTGACACCAAAAGAACTCCTAGGCTAGATGAGTCTGGCTATGTTTTGTGAACAGAGGAACAGAATAAGTGTGGTGAATGAAGCTGAGTGAAGGATAGGCAAAGCCAAAAATCCTAACTGTAAATACGTACTGGTAGTGTCTGAAGCAGCTGAGGCTAAGAGGAAAAGATATCTCAGAGTTGTAATGGATAGCTTGTTGAAAATTGGGGCAGTGCTGAAAAAAGACAAACTGCATGTTAGAGATTATTAGTAAAGAGACTGAAAACAAAATGGTCAATGTGGTAATGTTCCAATATAGTTCCCTGGTACATCTCATTTGTAATAATGAATTTCACATTACCCTTTTGAACCCGTTTTGAAGCCGTTTTTGATCTGTCGGGGAGTAAACCGGTATAGGGCTGCCATTTCACACATGGCTTTCCCCTTCCGGTAAAGAGCTGGATCTGAAGCGGTTTTCCATTTCAGACTCCACCGCTTTTTCCCACTTTCCCCCCACTGTTTTTCACCTGCGTAAGTGATCTCCATCTTTTTTTTTGAACGTTCACTTTAGAGCGCTATAGTGCTATATAATATATAATGCTGTTGCATTATAGCGTTATACCATCATAGCGTTATAGCGCTATAAAGCGAACGTTTTTTTTAAAAGTCGGAGATCACCCATGTGGGTGAAAAACGGTGGGAAAAAGCGTATCAGAACTGGGAGAGGAAACTGAAGACTACTTGGAAGCGGTTGACAGGTAAAACGCTTCAGCCGCCATTTCCTAAATGGGACAGAAGCATTTGTGTGTGAAATTACAAATATATTCTGGTAGGGAACCGGTTCTAAAATGGTTCTGTCTGAAATGACAGACCAAAAACCATTTGGGAACCGTTCCTCTTCTGGATTATATCGTCTGTCTGAAATTAATCATTGTGTACAGTTCTGGTTGACATATCTCAAAACATATTTTTAAAAGAAATATAAATATATATGAAAAAGTGCAATAGGGAGCATTATCACAACCCTGTACCAGCAAGCATTCATACCAATAGACTAATAATTTCAAAGCATTAATTTAAAAAAAGAACATTCCCCTAACTAACCTACATGCTTGGAAGTAAGTGGAAAATCTCAGTTTTCAAGAGGCCAACACTGTCACTTCAGCCAGGAAGTATATAAAACACTTCAGCCAGGAAGTATAAAGGCAGAGCTTCATTTTGGATGGCTGGCTTGTGGGTGTCCTCTGTCATGGTTTGTGGATCACTGATGTCTCCACTTTTGATCCTTCTTCTCATTCTGTTTAATGTCTGAAAACCAAAATATAATGCCACTTAATGCTTATAGAGAACTGCAGAAGAGGGACAATTTTCTACAGATAAATGGTGTGAAAGTGAGTAAACAACAAGACAAAGACAGAACTACATGTTACACTAATACAGATTTCAAGGGGCTTTTATTTGTTCTGCTAAAAATCACCCCTGTCTAGTTTTCTCCATGGTGAGGGGAAAAGCATAGGTGCTCAGCTTTAGAGACTCAAATTTGATGCACCTTTTTTCAAGGAATACTGACGGAATAGAAACTCTCCTGTGCATTTTTGAATCTGTTTTGTTTCTCCCATTTCATTATGCTGTTATCTGTGCTCTTATAGTCAATACAAAAAGAAGAATGGAATCTCTTCTTGTATTTACAGCAATAGCGATCTGTAATTTTATGACCAAGCAAAGCTTTCATCCCTCCTCCTAGCGGCTTCTGGAAGGTAATCAGACTTCTCTATTGTAAATATCTGGAGTGTGAAATGGAACTATTGTAGAGGAGAGATATTTATCCATTGATTTCTGTTGTCTTTTGTTTTTAATCAGATACAAATGTTCCCTGATGTTTGAAATTCTCTTTTATTGAGCATTTGATTTTCAGCACTTTGATTTTTCTTGCCCTCTTTGGCTGAATGAGAGCAACCTATTTTGTATTAAAGGAATCAGATTATTTTTGTCAGAAGCAAGCTCAAGTATGAAAGAGGTCGTGTCTCTTTGCTGAACTTCAGTGGGTTTTCATTTATTTGGCTCCACAAACTAGAAGACCAGGTGATGTGAATATATAAAACCACACATTGAGATTCTTACCTAGTTTTTCAGTGTTTATATGATTTGGGCATGGACCTAATATCAAGTCTTGTGTTGCATCGTGTAGAGATAATTTAGAGGACAAAATTATGTGTTAGATGTGGTTTCAATTTTCTTAAGTGTTTTGGTTGATAAAATGCAGCCACAGGGTCTCCAACAGGAAGAGATGGGTGCAGAAGTAGGGCTCATAGGCAGTGCCTGGAAACCAGTGGGAGAGCTATGGACAGAGATGGTGGGCAATTCTGGCATTTCCAGAGATTTCTAGAATCACCCAATGTTACTTCCAGTTTTTTTTACTGGAAGTGACATGATGCTGCAGCTGGCATTACAGTTTTTTCCCTCCCACTGCAGCTGAGACTACTGGTCATCAACAAGAGCATGGGGTGAGAGAACCCCAACCTCAATTGGGGTCTTGGCAACCATTGCAGAAAAAAGGGGGCTACTTATCATTTTACCCACATTCCTTTCTTCATTATAATTGCCATTCCCAGGCTGTTTTACTGACCAATTTTCCTTACAAGGGATTTTTAATAGGGAAAAAAGAGGAAAGATGTCAATATTTATTTGTTTAAAAAACTCTGTGCTGCCATCTCTTTGGACTCAGCACAGCTCACAATGTGCTGAAGCAAAAAACTACAGAAATCCAATAAACACAAGGCAACATATTTACATTGGGCTATTACACAAGACTCTGAACTAACCTAGCAATAAATTAAGTCCAATCTCTACTTGCCAATAAAATACTTTGGCTAAATGAACTCAGCCTTAATTTATCTTTCTACACCTTAACCTTTTTACACCCCCTCATGTCGTGGCAAAGGGGCTTGCGTGGTTCGTCCGATGAGGCTGTGGGCTATGCTGTGGAGGGCCACCCAGGACGGACAGGCCACAGCAGAGAACTCAGACCAAGTGTGATCCACTGGAGAAGGGAATGGCAACCCACTCCAGTATCTTTGCCAAGAAAACCCAATCAATACTGCATAGGAACCTGGAATGTAAGATCTATGAATCAAGGTAAGCTTGACGTGGTCAAAAATGAGATGGCAAGACTGAACATCGATATCCTAGGAATCAGTGAACTAAAGTGGACAGGAATGGGCGAATTTAACTCAGAAGACCATTATATCTACTACTGTGGCCAGGAATCTCGTAGAAAAAATGGTGTGGCCTTTATAGTCAACAAGAGAGTGCAAAAGGCAGTACTGGGATACAATCTCAAAAATGACAGAATGATTTCTGTCCGATTCCAAGGCAAACCATTCAACATCACAGTAATTCAAGTGTATGCCCCAACCACTGATGCAGAAGAGGCTGAAGTGGACCGGTTCTATGAAGACCTACAACACCTCCTAGAACTAACACCAAAAAATGATGTCCTCATCATCATAGGGGACTGGAATGCTAAAGTAGGAAGTCAAAAGGTAACTGGAATAACAGACAAGTTTGGCCTTGGAAAGCAAAATGAAGCAGGGCAAAGGTTAACAGAGTTTTGTCAAGAGAACACACTGGTCATAGCGAACACCCTTTTCCAACAACCTAAGAGGCGACTCTACACATGGACATCACCAGATGGGCAACACCGAAATCAGATTGACTATATAATTTGCAGTCAAAGATGGAGAAGCTCTATCCAGTCAGTAAAAACAAGACCTGGAGCTGACTGTGGTTCAGATCATGAGCTACTCATTGCAAAATTCAGACTTAAACTGAAGAAAATTGGGAAAACCACGAGGCCATTCAGGTTTGACCTAGATCGCATCCCTGATGAATATACAGTAGAGGTGAAGAATAGATTCAAGGGTCTGGATTTGATAGATAGAGTGCCTGAAGAACTATGGACAGAGGTTCGTGACATCGTACAGGAGGCAGCAATCACCACCATCCCAAAGAAAAAGAAATGTAAGAAAGCAAAGTGGCTTTCTGATGAGGCTTTACAAATAGCAGAGGAAAGAAGGAAAGCGAAAGGCAAAGGCGAAAAGGAAAGATTTACCCAACTGAACGCAGATTTCCAGAGAACAGCAAGGAGAGATAAGGAGGCCTTCCTGAATGAACAGTGCAAAGTAATAGAAGAAAACAATAGAATGGGAAGGACTAGAGATCTCTTCAAGAAAGTTGGAGAAATCAAGGGAGCGTTCCATGCAAAGCTGGCCATGATAAAGGACAAAAACGGTAGGGACCTAACAGAAGCAGAAGAGATTAGGAAAAGATGGCAAGAATACACAGAAGAACTATACAAGAAAGACCTCGATGTCCTTGACAACCACGACGGTATAATCACTGACCTCGAGCCAGACATCCTGGAATGTGAAGTTAAATGGGCCTTAGAAAGCATTACTAACAACAAAGCTAGTGGAGGTGATGGTATTCCAGCTGAGCTATTCAAAGTCTTAGAAGAGGATGCTGTTAAAGTTCTGCACTCCATTTGCCAGCAAATTTGGAAAACGCAACAGTGGCCACAGGATTGGAAAAGGTCAGTATACATTCCAATCCCAAAGAAGGGCAATGCCAAGGAATGTTCAAACTATCGCACAATTGCACTCATATCACACGCTAGCAAGGTCATGCTCAAGATCCTACAAGCTAGGCTTCAACAGTACGTGGATAGAGAACTACCAGAAGTACAAGCTGGGTTTCGAAGAGGTAGAGGAACTAGAGATCAAATTGCCAACATTCGCTGGATTATGGAGAAAGCAAGAGAGTACCAGAAAAATATCTACTTCTGCTTCATTGACTATGCTAAAGCTTTTGACTGTGTGGATCACAACAAACTATGGCAGGGCCTTAAAGAGATGGGAGTACCAGACCACCTCACATGTCTCTTGAGAAACCTGTATAAGGGCCAAGAAGCGACAGTTAGAACCGGATATGGAACAACTGATTGGTTCAGCATAGGAAAAGGAGTACGACAAGGATGTATATTGTCACCTTGCTTATTTAATATATATGCAGAGTACATCATGCGAAATGCTGGCCTGGATGAATCACAAGCGGGAATTAAGATTGCTGGGGAAAAGATCAACAACCTCAGATATGCAGACGATACCACTCTAATGGCAGAAAGTGAAGAGGACCTAAAGAGCCTCTTGCTCAGGGTAAAAGAGGAGAGCGCAAAAGTGGGCTTGAAGCTCAACATCAAAAAAACTAAGATCATGGCATCCGGCCCCATCACTCCTTGGCAAATAGAAGGGGAAGTCGTGGAAGTAGTGACAGACTTCACGTTCCTGGGATCCCAAATCACCGCAGACTGTGACTGCAGCCATGAAATTAAAAGACGCCTGCTCCTTGGGAGGAAAGTGATGGCGAACCTAAACAGCATGATAAAAAGTAGAGACATCACCCTGCCAACAAAAATACGCATGGTCCAAGCAATGGTATTCCCAGTAGTCATGTATGGCTGTGAGAGTTGGACTATAAGGAAGGCCGAGTGCCGAAGAATAGATTCTTTTGAACTATGGTGCTGGAGGAGACTCTTGAGAGTCCCTTGGACTGCAAGAAGATCAAATCAGTCAATCCTAAAAGAAATCAACCCTGACTGTTCCCTGGAAGGCCAGATAATGAAACTGAAGCTCAAATACTTTGGCCACCAAATGAGAAGGGAGCACTCACTGGAGAAGACCCTGATGCTGGGAAAGACTGAAGGTCAAAGAAGACGGGGGCGGCAAAGGATGAGATGGTTAGGCAGTATCATAGATGCAACGAACATGAAATTGAGCAAACTTCAGAGGACAGCGAAAGACAGGAAGGCCTGGCGTGATCTGGTCCATGGGGTCGCGAAGTGTTGGACTCGACTGTGCGACTGAACAACAAAAAACAACACACCTTAACAAATTAGGACCTCTCCAGGCTATTCTAGAGTGCTGGGCCTGCAACTCAAGATGTCCTGGCTCAAAAGTAGCCACACAAGTATTACATACAAATGTGAGATATTCCAGTTCTGAAGAACATAAGGTAGGGCTTTGCCTTCCTCTCTCCTCCCAATTCCTGCCCTGCTGTGCCAAATCTCCCCTTGCCCTCTGAACCCCCTGCTTTCCTGCTGCTCTCCAAACCTTATCCTCAATCCAAGCAAATCTACCTCAAGGTCCTCTTGCTGCTGCCTGCCTTCCCAGATGCCTCCTTGTAATAACAAATACCCTTGCCCTGTCAGCCTCTTCTTCATGCTAGTGTTCTTCAAACTAAGTGGCTGTGGTGCTGTCTGTGTTACTCTTTGGAATCTTTCCTATCAAATTGTCCCATAGACTTTAATGTTAAACACAGGTGGGTTTATTCTTTTTGTCTGAAATCTGTCAATGTGGGTGTCCTAGGGGACTACTCCAAACCCCAGTGTTTTGTTCACTTTGGATGGAAACCGTGAAAGGAAAGACCTGAGAAAGTGAGGGGTCTTCCATTGAAACCAATGGGGAATAATAATGGAACAGAATTATGAAAATGAAACAACAATAATGGAAGAAACAATACTACCTGCTGTCCCAGTAATGATAGGAATAACAAGAACCCTGAACATTGCCAAAATGGGGGAGGACAACAAAACATAGGGATATGGCATGCAACCTTTGTTTGGGAGCACACTGAGAAAGGCAGGCCTAAGATTTTTAGTTTGGGAATCTGGGGGACAGGCCTGGAGGAGCTGGAATTAGAAGCAGCTGCTGTCCTTCCCCAATCCTAAAACAAAACAAACATTGAGGTGGAAACTATGCAACATCAATTGAAGGTGGTGGAGGAGGAGGATGATTTTTTCTATGCAACTGGCTCCTATGGAGACTGCATACAATCCTGCCCGTTGATATTAAAATTTCTGGTGAATTTTTTTTTTGCTCATCATCATACAAATTATATAAAAAGAACACATCACATAAATATATATATAAAAAACCATATACCCATTCATGAACAAATAAGGGAAATTTACTAAAGAATATGGTTAGGATGAAAATATTCTTCTTGGACAAATGTGGAAATTAATTTTAAAACTCATAAAAGTTCATGTTTTTACACCCCTAAAATAATTTACTTATATGTGAAGATAAATGAATAATAATAAAATATTATGATAAATAATTCTTTCTGCGAGCGCCTTTTCAAGCCTTGGGATATGGCCAAGCATAGGACCCTGTGCACCACTGCTATTATTAATACTGTTACTAAGTGCCATGGTGTGAGGTTGTATAAACAGCCCTGACAGGGGTTAATGATGCCAATGAAATACCAACAGGGTTGTTAACTGTTAAAAAAAAACACACACAACAAAAAGGCTGTGTAGGTAGTCACAGTGCTATTAATCTCAGTGTGAAAGTTTAAGTATCCCCCACCTTTGTTTGACTTTGGCATAGTGTTGCCTTCAAAGCAGTATTCAACATCTGCAACCATTCAGACAACTCAGATTTACAGCTGGCTGCACTATAACTCTTAGTCTCTCAACAGCTATTACAGAAATATGATGTAGTGGAGGAAAAGTTACTTTAAATGAGTTGGCAGCTCAACAAAACATGCTGCTATGACTGCACCAGGGTGGACATATAAAGCAGACTCCAACTGCTCAGGTGGCACCGGCAACCCAATGATGTATTCGTTTGGCTTTACAAAACTCCATTTTCACATCACTACAAATACTGACACTGGTCTTACCTCGCTGCATAACAGTAATTGGCAACTCAATGAGAAATGGTCCCTGGGTGACTTTTTGGATATGTGGGGCTATTACAAATATGAGTTGCATTCATCCATCCCTGCAGGAGCACAGCTAAGTTTTATGGAAGTGTCATGGCTGCCACCAGTTCAGGAACAGTACTAATGCATTTTTGTTACACAAGACTGTCTGTGACTCCTGTCTAAAATGGGTCCATTATTTGTATAGTGCTTTGTAGCTTTCCACATGAGCAACTGTCATGGATGAAATAGCATATTGGATTTTAATATGAAAGCCAAAGTTCAAATGAAGCTCATCGGGTGACTTTCAACAACTAGATATTTTCTCAGCTTGTGTAAAATAATATGTAATAATATGTAGAAGAATAATCATTAAACTCATCTGTATTTTCATAAGTGTTATAGAAATGGTTAGTAAGTAATGAGAGTCATTTTATAACTTATATTTAATAAAGTTGCATAAAATGGCAACAATACTATTCAGAAGAGCTGACAAATGTGCATTAACTACTGTGAAGATGTTCATCCAGGGCGAGACTGCCCTTCATGGTGCAAATCTTGAAGGGCTTTAAATCTAAGAACCATTGTCTTAAATTGAGCCCAGAAGCATACAGGCCAGAACTTGACAAATCCTGGGGGCTAGCTCACCACAGTACATATATATTTCAGTGTGGCACCCAGTGTTTTCAACAAATGCAAACCCTTTACCTTTTATTGTCTTTTAGCCTGGAAGCTGCTGCTCCTGAAAGCTCTTGTTAACTACTCCTCCCTGGTTATAATCAGAAGGATTCAGGTAGCTTCAGAAAGCTCTCCCCCACCCCATAACAATGAGGATGGAGCAGGCCTGTAGCTACAGTGGGGCATCTCAGGGCTATGCCCCATGACTTACTGGCAAGGCTTCATGACTTCCCATCCAGCCCAGGGCCCCCGAGTGGTGGCAGGTGTGAGGAAGGAGCAGGGTATTTCTGCACAGCTGTCTGGCATGAAGGCCCGGCTATGGTGGCTGCACGGAGCCAGACAGCACCTCTCTATTTTCCCCAGAAACTTAATTAAATTTCATTTAATTCAATTATCCAGTGCCCCCTAAGAAATTCAAATGCCCCTCAACCTAAAAAATCCTGGCTACGGGCCTGGGATGGAGCATAACTTCACACTGTAAAAAACAACCCCCCCAAAAAACACACACAGGATGTTAACTTTGTCCCCATATACACTTAAGGCAATACTTTTACAGGATCTGAATAACATCAGGTGTCTTGGACTCAATGCAATCTATACCAACAATGCTTTCTGGCTCTTAACATAGGACAAAAAGATCAGTCCTGACATAAAAGAATATGTGGGACAGATCTGATATTAGAAATCTCAGGATTCAGAAACCTGCAGGAGAACAGTTTAGTCTCCTTGGATACTCTGTTTTTGACCTGAAAGTCACAGTTCTTCAACAGAAGTATTTCAAAGAAATACTCCTATGTGCATTGGTTTTATGGAATGTATTCAAAGGTTTCCCACTAGTCCATAAAAAGCTTTTTGTTAGTCTTGACGATGCAACTAGATTCCTGCTTTGTTCTTGTTTTAACTGTTTTGATCTTGCTTGATCCTCCAGAATAGGTTTTAGTTTATAAATAATCTAGAGTAGAGTTTACTATAAATCTGAATAAAGAATAAATGCACCAATGCTATAGCCACATTACACTAGCCACTGTGTTTGTGTATTTTGTGATCTCCTTTGCTGAACGGTGACATCTCATTGTCATTATTAACTGATGCAGTAGTAGCATTCTGAATTTTTATTACTTTAGTCCTGGAATGCCAAATTAATTAGGATGCTTTGTTTATGGGGGGGGGGGCAAGATGGAGGCTTATGAAACCCAACAGGCCAGATGCAAAGGGTCTGAATCCCAGTCCCCCAGTGCTACCTTCTGAAACATACACTCCAGGTAGGACTGGAACCACTGCAGAATGATGCCATGCAATCATCACCCAAATAGGCAGTCCAGAAAAATGCTATGATCGATGTTATTGAAAGTTACTGAAAAGTCCTGGAGAATCAACAAAATCACGCTCCCTCTGTCCATCTCCCTGGGCAAGTCATCCACCCAGGCAACCAAGTCTATTATAGTCCTAAAACTAGACCTAAACACAGATTGCAAGGGAGCTAAACAATTTGCCTCATCTGGGAAGGCTTGGAATTGTCCAGCCACCACCTGTTCAATCACCTTGCTCAAGAATGGAACATTTGGGACTGGTTGGTAATTATTGAGATCTCCTGGGTCAAGGGTAGGTTTTTAGAATAGGATGCACTACAGCCTGGGGCAACCACCCTCTTTCTTAGGGAAGAATTAACAACTTCTTGAAGCCAGTCAGACAGCCCCCCTCTCCAAGTAACTTGGAAAGGTAAGGGTCATACAAGCAGGTGGTAGGCCTCAAAATGTCAAGGATCTTGTCCACACTGACTGAATAAACTGAAAAGTATCCTAAACAATTGGACATTGGCATCCTGGTATCATCTGACCCTGTTACCGGTAATGTAACGTCCAAGTTGAAATGGATGCAAGAGATTTTATCTGCGAAGTCCTTTTAACTGGAGAAGCTGGGGACTGAACCTGGGACCTTCTGTATCCAAAGCAGAGGCGCTGCTATTGACCCGCAGTCCTTCAAAGTGCTGTGCAAAACTGTCATAGGAAGCCACCTAGCAGTCCACCTCCTCCTGCAGGCCAAATGTAAACAGGCCTCTGACAACCTGGAACAGCTTCATTGGCCTACACTGCACAGATACAATTGTGGCAGGAAAGTGTTGTTTTTTTGATGCCATCACTGCCACACGGTATGCTTTAAAATGAGATTTTACGGTGTCTTATCAGATTTGTCTGAAGTTCTTCTTCCACTGTTGCTCTAGCTGTCTCCCTTGTCTTTCCATTGCCGTTCAGTAAATCAAAAGGCTACCTGTGCTCTAACACTTAAGAGGGGGTGCCCGGAATCATTGTGTCAACTGCCCAGATCATTTTCTCATTCCAGAGGTCAACCAGGACATTGAGAGGAGCACATGCCATCATCATCTCCCTTATATATAAAAGCCGAATGGTGGTGGCACTTCTCTAGAACATTCCACACGCTCCGGAATTGGTTGGCGCCCTGGTGTGTCACTCAGAATCTGTCCCTATCCACTGGCTGCATTACTTGAGTCTCACCTCCAACATTCTAAACAGTTTGCTGTTCCTCTCCCCCCCCCATAGCCAGTCAGAACACAGAAGTTATTTGCATACACAGTCTCATTGGCATTTACCTCGGAACACAGAAGTCGTTTGCATATATGACTTGATTGGCTTTTGCCTCTAACATTCTAAACAGTTTGCTGTTCTGAGGTAAAATGTGTGGAGCCTGGAGAGGATGAGGTTTCAGGAGGTGTGGGACCTCAGACAGGTACAAAGCCAAAGCCTCCATCCTCCAAACCAACCATTCCCTTCTGGGGAACCATCATTGCCAATCTCCAGGTGAGGGCTGGAGATCACTCGAAATTACAACTGTTCTTTAGGTAGAAGAGATCAGTTCCTCTGGAGAAAATGGTGTACTCAGTGTCATTATAGCCTGCTGAGGTCGCCACAGCAAATTGACACTAAGTGTCCAAGGCTGGGGCACCCGCCCAGAGCCTCTTTCTAGAGCTCGTTGTATTTATTTCTACAACAAGCCTTTTTCCTAGTAATATATAAAGCTGTTTTCATTGTGGACTCCCGACATGCTCCCAAATAAACACACTGTGAGATCTGTCACTCACAGGCTGTCTCCATCTACTGGTGGATGCCTTGCATTAGTCCTGCCCACCCACCCACAGAACAGGCACCCAGCCTCTCAGCCTCAGTATGCTGGGAGGCGACGGGTGGTGTGGATGCTCCAGCGGGCAAAAGGGGTCATGCTCAATTGTGGACCTCTGCAGGTGGCCGGCTGGCCGATAAGCAGCTGAGAGGGCGCCGGGGGTGGCCAGACACGGGGCCCACACCCACTCACAGAGGCGCCATGGCAGACTTCATCACCCGCTGACATATTCAGGTACCCACGCACCCTGTGAGCAGCCCAGAGGCGGCTGGCCACGGGGAACGCTCCAGTGGTTGGAGCCTCCTCATGCTGCACCCGGCAAGCAGCTGGCTGCCTGTGAGTGGCCAGGCACCCAGCCAGCAGGAGGGAGAGGCCGACCAATGAGGATGCCGACGCCAACTTCCACAGGCTTCATGGCATCAGCCCTCACCCCCAGGGTCTTGCTAGAGCTCATTGTATTGACTTTGCAATGGGCTTTGTGGCTAGTATACAATAAAATGATATCTACCCAGTTATTACCTGAGACAGGTCCATGGTTCTCATGGAGGCCATGAAATCCTGAACCACTCCTGACAAGGCAGCCTCAGCATGACAGTTGAAGTCCCCCAGAACTACCAGCCTAGGGGTCCTCCACCCCACCCCAAAGACCAGCTCTGTCAGCTCAGATAAGAAGACAATAGGGAAGTGGTACGCTAACAGAACCCCAATCCTGTAGCTTACTCTTTTGTGAAGTGCAAGGTGACAGGTGTTCACAGTGAGTTATTTTAGTCTTCTGATGTCAAAATGTACAATACTGCAAACTTCGAGAATTTGATGGACCTGCTTGTTTGTATGCAAATCAAACCCTTCACAGAGTGCCTTGATATTTTTTCCTCAAAGTTCATATTGAGCATAAAGTCAAATAGCTTAGTGCCTGTACTGCAGCTTCTTCTACAACTTTTCCTTTTTAACTTGCTTTGTACGCTGTAGGGCCATGGAAAGGTCTTATCTAGACACGTAAATTAAAACTCTCACAAAGCAGTGCAAGAATGAACATATGCACATAATTCTTGATCCAAACTGTTTACCTGCTTTTGCACTCTCACCACACTACAACTGAGAGTTTCCTTTTAATAACAAGTTCTTTTTAGGTCCATCAAACTCAGAGCCTGAGCATGATTCAAACATAATGTAAACACGTTAGACAAGGGATTTAGTGGCTAATTCAGTAGAACAACCTCATACCCTTTACCGAACCATGGTCTCTCTCATCCTATCTCCAAGAAGAACTGGGAATATTGCCAAAGTACCATCATAAAGCAGACTGATTATGAAAAAATAGACTGGAATTCTAGCATCTTCAGATCAGGGGTGACTAGGGAAAAAAGCAGTTTGGGAAAGTTAAAAGGTGTCAAAGACATGAAGGACTGTACTATCCACATTTGTTACAGATTTTATGGAAGTATGCAACATAAATTTAATGTTTCATGTACCTTGACCTGCTGCATACAGGCTAGATATCGCATTCTGGGAAACACATGCAGGAGACAAATGGAACCAAGTGCATTGGTTCTGGCTCTGCTTGTGACCAAGAATGCTTATGACCATCTTTGTGCATTTAACCCCATGTGGACACAGCATCTGTTCCTGTACAATCTCCCAGGTTTTGTCTCAGTAAAATATATGGGTCACTTTCTGTAATATCTTGTAATAACATGCCCTTTAATAGCATTTTGTCCCAGCCATGGATTTAAGCTCTCTTTTATATAATTACATATGTTGTTTTTATAACCCACTGTGTTTGCATTGCAATATTCTGATGCTTGTGTTCCATGTCACACTTTCCCATGTTTATAAAGGGCCTTACCTGAACTGAGACCTTGTAGACAGGACAGGTTATAAATCTGAGAGAACAAATAAATCTAATGCAAGGCAGTGCATTGTCAGGGAACTCTGTCCTCCTATCTCTCTGTCAGTTGCAATCACATTATATCTGTCTAGGACACAATAGATCAGTCTCGGACAGCTGAGCACTGTTAGAGGAGTTGTGTGGTGGCCAAGAATCTGTTAAGAGAGCACAAAGGCTAGCCGGGTCTGAGACAGCCCTTCTCCCATGTCTGTGCCTCATAATAAGTCACAATGGCTTTCAATGCCTATGTTGAACAAGGTGTGTGGGGTGTGTGGGGTGTGTGTGTGTGTGTTATTATTAGCAGTGTAGTAGCATCACGTCACTGGCACATTGTCCAAGTTTTGATGTTGTGCAAGTGGGCAACAGTACTTGCAGTCAAATCCATGAGTTTTCAGCATAATAGCTTATAAGATCAAGTTGGGAGACGCACAAACAAACAAACATGTAAGCCCAGAAGGGTTGGCATTCATTACATTGCATGTCTTCATATCATATTGGGTATGATTGAAACATCAGAGTAATTCTAATACAAGAATAATATGGAAATAAGGATTATTACCCTCTGAGCCTAGAGGGAGCAAATTAAGTTGGTGCCAAGGGTAGTGACAGCAGAAGAGTCTGCATTAACAATATTCTTATGCAGATTCCCCCCCTCCCCAATAGTCCTTGGAATGGTGTCAGAGTCCTAATTTTAGTGAAGGACTCAGCGGTCTGTGTAGAAATTCCCCAGCTGTAACATTGTCTGTTTCTTGGAACAACTGAAAAATCACAAAGTACTGAATTCGCTTTTTGAGTATCACATAATTCTCCCTCAGCTGGACATTATATGAAAATGAGAGGATGATGTTGCTGGTAGAGAAGTTAAGGTAGCTCTGTCTTCAATGAGTGGCAGCTGTTCATGAGGAGGTGGAAACCTGACAGCTGCATATTTTTGGGAATGTGAGGCACATGCTCATTTAACATGTGGATTAGGCATCATGTGAATTTTCCAAGCTTTCTTTGCGGCTTACAACCCTGATTTCCCATGCATTGGCCACAAAAGTCCATGCATTGCACAATCTGCAGGTGACAGGTGATGGCATGAATTGGGTGCATCATGGGGACCCACATGCCAATATGTGTGGCTGGGGGTCTCCCACTTTGCATGAGTGGAATGCCGGTGTAACATCTGTCAAGGGCTTCATCAGGTCTAGCTGGTCCATAATGTTCTTTGGCTTAATAAAATGTAGCCTCAGAGGTTGCAGTCTAAACCAGATGATCACTGTTTACGAGACTCAGCACAGCTTGTGAACAGTGAATCACCTTTATTAACAAAGTCAGAAGAAATCAGAACGAGACAAACATACAGAGCAACAGGCTCTCTTTTAAACAGTCCAGGCTTGGGTAGCCATGTTCACAAGTCAGATATTAACCAATCACTATTTACAGATAAGGTCCAATCAGAGTGCTTCCCTCCAGAATATTGCACAGCTCTGATTGGTCTATTTACAATCCTGTCTCAGTACTCAAGCTCATACAGATCTTAATACACAACAATCACCATTGTGTGTATTAACCTTTAACCTCTTACACTGTTGCCCCTCCCAAAAAATTACTACCTCCAAGCTCATTTTTGCCTTGCAAGGGGAAAGCTACATATCAGAAAGTATGCATAATGGCAAAATAGGTTTTCTCCTTAAATGGGCACTATTGGAAGGACATGCAGTGGAACTAATCAAATGCATAGTGAAGTGCATTTCTGTTTCATAGATCTGCTGTCTCAGTACTCAAGCTCATACAGATCTTAATACACAACAATCACCATTGTGTGTATTAACCTTTAACCTCTTATACTGTTGCCCCTCCCAAAAAATTACTACCTCCAAGCTCATTTTTGCCTTGCAAGGGGAAAGCTACATATCAGAAATTATGCATAATGGCAAAATAGATTTTCTCCTTAAATGGGCACTATTGGTAGGACATGCAGGGTACTATTGGAAGGACATGCAGTGGAACTAATCAAATGCATAGTGAAGTGCATTTCTGTTTCATAGATCTGAAACTGAAGCATGTGTCTCCATATGTCTTTGGCAAGCACAGGGTTCTTGGGGATGCTGAAATGAGACCATCAAGCTCTTTGCCAAAAAAGAATGTGCCTAAACACCAGAATATATGGAGAAGGCCCTTTGTAGAATACGAAGGCTCAGACAGGATGTTTATGATTTCCAAGATATGCAGACCTACACATAACATTCCTGTCTTCAGAGAGAGTGTGTCTGAATTGGCCCTGAGAGAAATAGAAATTGCAGACATCACTAGGCAGCAAGGCTTGTGATGCAATCTGAAAGCTCTCTTCTATTTATTCCATAAAACTGTCAGTAAGCATTTCAGTCCCCTTTACCAAGCAGATTCAAAGTGAGCTGAATGAAATACAATTCTGAAAAAGAATTAAATACAGCTCCATCAGACTCCTAAGCATCAACCACAAGATCCTCAGGAACAGGAATGAACTTGAAAGAGGACAACTCATAAAGATGCCTGAGCCTGTCATAAACAACATTCCTCCAACAACATGAAAATGATGAAAATTCATTGTTCTCCATGAAAAAGTAACACTTCTGAATACATTTCTCCCTACGCGCTCCTGTCCCTTCTTTCTCAATAGACTGTATTGCAGCAGTGTTCTCTCCCTTTTCTGATCTCACTTGTGGCCCGAAGCTGACTCCTGGCAGTTCTTGTTGAGTCAGGAATAGCCTCCCAGTGCAGGCAGATATGCATACTTAATATATCTTTATTTTTAAAGCACTCTATGCTGGAATCCTCCAAGCCCCTTACAGAGGCTTGTCATTCAAGTCATTCAAGACAAATGAGCAAAGGGGGAAAAAACAACAGTAATCTTTTATACTTCCTGTTGGTAGTTAGAAACTCTTTTAGCAGCACAGTGTGTTATTTCAAAAGGCACAGCTAAGAAGCCAGGGTTGTGGTAGAACAAGTGATCTTGAAGGGAATATCCCTGTTTCATTCATAGGGCCACAAACAAACCTGAACTGCAAATGCAAAACTATTCCAGTTTCCAGATGTCATACAACTGTGAGCTGTTGCCTGTAAAACAAGCCTCCACATGGATGGGTGTCCTCCTCAGCTAGTTTGGAATTTTGAGTAAGGAGTCCCTCTTTCTACACTAGTACATCTAGAAAAAATGTATCTTCCTGGCCTTCTTCCGAGGATCATACATTTATTTATTTAATTTATTTATTTAACATTCAATTTATATACCGCTCTAACCCCGAAGGGTCTCTGAGCGGTTTACATACAGTGTTTCCAATTTCCTATCTAAGGCCACATTGCATATATGGGGAGGGGACTGCCTACCGGCACCCAGGCAGCAGGGTTTGTTGTAATCTGGCCCACACACACACACACACAGAAGAAGAAGATAGTATCGGAGGGTAGACATGTCGGTCTCCAGCAGAACCTCCCTTCCCCATTTTGTCTTCATGAAACCTGAAAGGCTCATAGTTAACCAACTAGGCAGAAAGAGGACCTGAATTTAGGTTTCCCATATTCTAGTCTGTCACTTTAACCACTGTCCAAGGCAATCAGTGCTTGGGTCTGGTGTCTTAACTTGCATTTTGGGAGAGAAACAAAAAAGCAGGAGCCAGGGCTGCTGTTCCACACTGACTTCTCCTCCTCAGCTAGGGCTCCTATCCTCAGCTGCTATGGTTGCTACCATTTTCTAATCTGGGAAGATCAACTGCTGCTGATATAAACATTAAAAATTGCTTCTTTTAAACAACAACTGGGTCTGGTGTCACTTCAAAGACAAATGCATTTATACTTCCATTAGATTCTCTGAGCTTCAGCCTCCCATCAGGTGCATGAAATCAGCACATATACATATACATACATGGGAACTAGAAGAATGGCATACTGATGGGTGGATGCACATTAGGAATGGGCACAAACCAGGAAAATGCAGTTCAGTTCATGCCCAAACTGTGAACCAAACCGAACCAGGAGGCTGGTTCACAAACTAAACTGGTTTGTGATTTGTGGCCCCACAAACTCCATTGAAAAGGATCACAGTCTCTTTAAGCAGGATTTGCAGAAAGCTGCTTACTCTCCACCTCTTAGCTGTTTTGGGCTGTCTTGTGAAGTCCTTTTAAATTTTAAAGGGACTGCAGAAGACAGCCCGAAAACCCCCTGCTTGCTGTTCCCCAGGAAAACCACAAAAACAGCTGAGTAGCCAGGAGATGCTCCCCACCTGTTTTGGTAGCTTTTGGTAGCTGTTTTGGGTTATCTTCTGCAGTCCCTTTAAACTTTACTTCCCTTTAAACTTTAAAGGGACTTCACAAGACAGCAAAAAAAACCCCAACCCCAGCTGCGTGGCAGGGAGGCGTTCCCTGCCACTCAGCTGTTTTGGGCTGTCTTCTGCATTCCCTGCTGCTCAGCTGTTTCCATCCCAAAGAGTAAAAGATCTAGTCAGAAGAAAAATGAACTAGAAATCTGCAGTTTGTAGTTTTAATTTTAGTTTTCTTTATCAACATCATTGCATGTGTTATTTTTCTTAATATTCATTATTAATTTCCACTAGAGTGCAGCCATTTGGCTGTCCTCACTTCCATGCTCCATTTCTGTTTAAAATGTGTACTTCCTCACACTTTGCTTCCATGCACTTGAACTGTGTTTATCTTTCTCCCATGACCAGGGCTAACAGCAGCTGTGTATGAGAAGATTTGTACTGCAGAAATAACATGTGTGGTGGTTTCACTATGTAAATATTTTGTTTGTGTTTTATTTCTGTGTTTTAATGCAGTTTTATATATAGGTTGCTGTGGTTTAAAATGCATGCCTGTAGAGTTTGAAAAATAGGGGCTGGATTGATGTGTGTTGTGACTGATGCGTGTTATGACTGGGTGGTAGCTGTACTCTAGGGGCAGAATTGACTGGTTGGTTCAGAGAGTCTTGTGTGAGATACAGTTAGTTGAGTGTGTGAGAGGGGAAGATTGATTGAGTGAGGTGCTGTAGAGTGTGAGAGAAATCTGTTTTGTGTTAGTTTTTTTGTGGAGGTTATGAGCCTAAATGGCAAGATAGAACATTAAGCTTTGTGGAAGTTATTAGTCTGAGTGGAAAGTTAAAAAAAAAAAGCTTAAGGAACTCTACAGATACAAGAACTGTATACTGTCTGAAAATATTATGCTTATGTACCTGTCTGAAACAATTAAGCTTATTATCCGTACAGAAAACTGTTACATTGTTATAAATAAACTACGCTTAAGAGAAACAACTTACTTAGAGGAAAGGATCCCATTTTACCTCAGAGCCACTCCAATGATCTGTCATTCTACCAATTATAACTAAGCCGTCCTGTTCTTAAGGTCCAACTAAGAATTCTATGGCAAGAACCTTTGACAGCCTTTACAGAGGTTACGTATAAGGGATCTCAGAGAAAGAGTGAAAATGTTACAACATGGGTGAAAGTCCTTTCCAAATTGTCCCCCCTCCTGCAGCTGCTTTTATTGAACATTAAAGATATTGAGAGAGCTCTGAACTGTCCTCAACACTGATCTCTTGTATCTCAGCAAAAATAAAATCCATCAGTCACCAACCATGTTTCTACTGGACCCATAGATTCTAACCATATATCTTTTAAGGGGCTACAAAAAGTTCTCTTCCACACTTCTCTTTTACAGCCTTTCCAAAACACAAGCAGGGAAGGGCTTGAACTGCATTTTTGTGGTTCAGTTCATGGTTCGTTGGTGAACCATGAACAGATATGCTGGCTCATGAACCAAGCAGGTTCGTATTGGTTCATGAGCTATTTAAATTTTAAACCTCTGCTTTCTGCTCCCTGCAAAAAGTCACAGGGAGCAGAATGCAGTGGTTTAAATAGCTTGAAGCCATCTAAATCAAACAGCTCAGCTGTTTTCCATGAAGAGCAGAAAGCGAAGGTTTAAACCCCTGCTTTTTGCTCTTCACAAACTGCCACGAACTGCATCAAAGTTTGTGAAAATTCATGGCAGTTTTTTTTAGTTCACTAACATTTTCATGAACCACAAAATACCCAAAATTCATGACAAACTTTTGTTCACCAGCTGGTTCCCTAAACATAACCAAACTGGAAGACATCCAGAATTGTTTTTTCACCAGCTGGTTCGTGCTCATCCCTATACACAACCAAACTGGAAGACATCCAGAATTGTTCTGGGAGGCTGCTCTATAACCAGGGGCCACCACTGAGAAGGTAGTTGCACAGGGCACATCTGAGCACACCATGACAGAGCAGGAGCCAGCCAGAATAATGGAGGTGCCCCAGGGTACAGGTAGTAAAGAGATTTCAAGGTAAAAATCAGCTCCTTGCATAGAATCCAGAAACACATTGTTAACCAACATATTGTTAATGACTTAAAGCACTACAGGACCATCCTCTAACTCTCCTCCCTCATGAATCTCTGTGTGCTAAATGAGCTATGTGTTGTCAGTATCAAAGGCACAAGAAAGATCAAACAAAATCAACAAGGCTTTCCCCTTATCCACCTGTAAATTGAAATTGTCTACGAGAGCTTCCAAATCAGCCCAAGTCCCCATGCGAGGTCT
>NW_015173690.1:67308-94137 GCF_001447785.1 Gekko japonicus | reverse complement strand
CTGCCACCACAAAATCACTGACCATACTTTGTTACTTGACTACAGTGCACACAGGTTAAACAGGCACAGCGGGTGCTGCCCAAACCTGAAGGGAGAGCAAGGGTAGCATTTGCTCCCATCCCTCCCTAATCCCTGTATACTAGTGTGGCCCTTTCTTCTTTTTCTGCAAACAACAGCATAGCTTGCCTATATGCCAAAATGTTTTCCTCTGTCTCTTGGACTAGCGGCAGTGCTGCCTGTCTCCAGAAGGAGATGGGGAGAGAGCTGCCTGCTTGCGTGCCAGTGCCTGGTACATGCAGACTGAGAGAGAACAGCTTATATAAGACAAAGCTACAGTAAGAGCCCAGTGAGCTCCCCTACTGACCCAGACTTAAAGGCAGCCCTGAACTTCTCACTTTTCAGCAAAGGAGACAGGCAAGCAATAGAATCTTTGGGGATTTTTAACCTTCGAGCTCTATGTATTCCTTTGTCCAAAAACATGGGAGGCAATATCTCGACTGCTGTACAAAACAAACCTTTGCTAACCACTTAACACGTTTAAGTGTCGCTTCTCAGAACAAGTTCTTTTCCATGAAGTTAAAGATTGACAAGGTCATGTCTTTGATTTAATAAAGACTCTACAACTGTATCTAGGAAACTAGAATCTGGTGTCAGTCTTTCTTATTCTTTCAAAATTAATCGAAAATCCATTCTTTCAGAGTGCCTACAAGTGCCTTAGAACAGACACATTAAATTAACAGCTTGGCTTCTTATACTATTGTAGTTTCATAGAGCTTGGATGAAACATATAAACAGAGAGACACAAAGGACTTTTTAATTTTCTATGGTAATATATTTTTTAAAAGAAGTAATATTTTAGACACAAAGGACTTGGTCATTTTCTATGGTAATAGGTTTTTTTTTAAAGTAATATTTTTAATATATATATATATATATTAAATTTTATATGGGGTATAGAAAAAGAAAAGGGGTGTAAGGGGGAAAGAAAGGTAAATGTAACACTTTTTTACAAATATTGAAGACAATATAATCATGAATGAATTAATGTCTAGATAAATCACTATAATGTTAATATAAGAAGTAATATTGAGAAGTTAAAAACTGTACCCTGACCTGGACAGCCCAGGCAAGCCCGATCTCATCAGATCTTGGAAGCTAAACAGGGCTGACTCTGGCACGTACTTAGATGAGGGACCTCCTTGCAATACCAGCAGTCGGGAGGAAGGGGCATGTTTTATTCATCCACCTGTCTGAATATCCTCCAGGCCCCCAGTAGGGGTCAGTCAGCAGAGGTTGCCATGATTTCCAGGTGCACACACACACATACACATATAAAAAAGAGAACTGTGAGAAGTTAAAAATTGCTTATACATAAGACCCTGGTAGGGTTGCCAACAGGCCTGGAGAAAAAAATGTCCTGTCCCTTTAATAGAGGTTTAAGTTGTGAAAATGGACAGCTGAAGCTTTTCATGGGGGCAAATAGCATCACTTAGTATATCCCTTTGAGCCTCTATTAAAGGGACAGGTGGGATTTGGAATGGTATGGAATAGCCTGATCTTGTTAGGTCTCAGAAGCTAAGCAGCTTCGATACTTGGATTGGAGACCACCAAGGAAGTCTCTACAGGGGAAAGTAATGGTAAACCACCTCTACTTCTCATTTGACTTAAAATCCCCTTGCTGGGGTCACTATTAAGTCATTTGTGATTTGATGGCACATACATACATAAAGGGACAGGACAGAACTTTTTTCTCTCTCCAGGCAGTTGGCAACCCTATGCTAAACTAAGGCTGCAATTAGAGAACACTTTCCTGGGAATACACTCCATTGAATAAAATTGGTCTTACTTCTGAGCAGGGGTCAGATCTGCTAGGGATTTATCTCAGTCTCATTTAAGAGAAATAGCAGAAGAAAGGGTTTCAGTTTTGACGCAGCATGATCGAGGTGGGTTGAGGACTCTGCTCCAGCAGCCACTCGAATTGCACAGTTTGGGGGAGTTTGAGCTATCCAAACTCCTAGGGGGAGCCTCAGGAAAGGGGTCCCTGGAGCAGGGGGCACAATGAAGAACCAGAGACTGGTGGTGGTTTGGATCTGGAGTCTTTTGTCTGCCCTGAAGCCCCAGCCAAAGCAATCACCATATTGGCACCAAGCTGTGACTACCCGATTTGGTGAGAATCGAAACTATGTGTCCTTCTACAATAAATCACTTTCTACATCAACTGCAAGAAGATACTCAATAAGTAAGCTTCCCCCCCCCCTCTGTACATGCATGAAAATGTTTGCTGGAACAGAGATGAGGAACTCAACCAGACTGTGAGTTCAGAAAGAAAGGGGAGGGGGGAATGCCTATCTAGCTATCCCTCCCCCTTCTATTTGAAAGCGGCTTTCAATCTAAAGGAAATAACATCAAAAGGACTGTGCTGTACTTTATTTATCTAACTGGTTATAAACTGAAGAGTATCTGGTGGATTCTCAAGTCTAGTCTAAACAAACCTGGATTTGACTAAATTGCTCTGTGGAAAAAAATGGCTACTTTTCAACTGATAACAGACACACTTAAAAACACTTTTGATGCAGCTCTGCTCCCAGTGTTGCGTAGTTTGTGTCTTTTGGCAGACCATGTTCAGGAGCTTTCTTGCAAATTTCAACAAGTAGAAAGTCTGTTGGAACAACCCTTAAATGAACCAAAAGATTTGAGTGAAGAGCCGACATTGGAAGAGGAGGAAACATCAGAGATTAAACTCCCTAATGTGAAAATGGAGAATACAGACGCATTCCTTTTTGAAGCAAGAGGATCTCAAGATACCAGAATGGAGGACTGGAAAAAAATTCCAAGCACATCTAATTTGGACACAGCAAGTAAACAAGGAGAGAGTTCTACCCCCATAATGGAATATTACAGGAGCAACTTACAACCTCAAAAGAAAAGACGTTGGGAATTTAAGAAGAAAAAAGGAGGAGGGAGAGAACTGTTTAAGATGGAATTGTTACAGCAGGCTAAGTATAATTTGAAATGGAATTTAATAAGATTTAGTGAGACTTAATGATATAGAACCTAGGAGAAACTTAAACTTAAGATCAAATGTTAAGAGAGATATATATTACAAGGTAGATACAAGCGGAAAAAGAAATAAGTGTTACAAGGTAGTTTTTACATGTAATTTTAGGAAAGCTCAAAACCTTAAAATATGACTTAAAACAAATATTAATAACAGCTATATAGATTTTAGTATGGATGTAGAAAAATATTGGCACCTGTATGGGAATTTTTATAAGAAATGTGAAGTTGAATTTAGTATTAGGTATGTTTTTTTAGAGCTGTGGTGGCTCAGTGGTTAAGACGCTGAACTGCAGACCGGAAGGTCAGTGGCTCAGCAGTTTAAGACCTGAGTGCCACATGATGGACTGAACTCCCGTTTCTGGTCCCAGCTCCTGCCAACCTAGCAGTTCAAAGGCAAGAAATTGCAAGTAGATAAATAGGTATCACTTCGGTGGGAAGGTAACAGTGTTTCATGTGCCTCGGCGTCTAGTCATGCTGGCCACATGACCACGGAAATGTTTTTGAACAGTGCTGGCTTTTCAGCTTGGAAACAGAGAGGACCACCGCGCCCTAGAGTCGGATTCAACTGGCTTCCGAGCAAGGGAAACCTTCATATAATTTCCAGAATGCATTGGTTATAGAATGGCTATGTATAAGCAGTAGGGCATTAAGGATCTATAATTATTTGAGTAACGATGGGTTTTGTAACTATAAAATATTTGAATATGAGAATCCATAGATATGAAATTAACACAATTGAAACAGATTCTATCAGTATTTGTATGAAAACTTTTATAAGGAATGCGAAATTGAATTTAATATTAGGTATGTCCTCGTCCCTAAGGATCAGTATATAATCTTTAGAATGCTCTGGTGACAGAATGGCTATTTATAAGCAGTAGGATATTAAGGATCAATAATTATATGAGCAAAGATTGGTTTTGTACTAAAAGATTAAGAGATTTTAAAAAAATTGACTATGAGAATCCATAGATGTGAAATTAATACAATTAAAATATGATTATAAAAAGTATTAAGGTAATAAGATGGTATAAACTTCCTCTAAGAAGTTACAGAATGCTTTTGTGATGTAAAAGCAATAATTTGGTTTTTTTTTGCAGATATCAAGAAATGTATGGACTTAAGTGACCAGATTTAACACAAAGAATTACCTGAATGTTAGAGTTGCCAGGTAGCTCTTCACAGAATCCTTGCCGCGGGAACAGCGAGACATGTTGCACCCACCATTGCCAGGACCTGATGCTACGCATAGCATCATGTCCTGGCGACAGCGGTGCAACACGTCTCGCCGTCCCCGTAGCAAGGATTCTGTGAAGACATGCAGATCCCCTGCTGCGATTTGGCGAGATTTGGCAGGCCTACTGAATGTACAAGTAGAATTATTAATGTAATGTAATGCAACATAATGTAATGTTTGTAGAAGTAGTTGTAAGCACTTTTTTTTTTGCTTTGTACCCCCCATTCCCTATTTCCCTACTTTCCTTCCTTTTAAAAAAAAAAATCAAGAAATAGCAGAAGAAGGATGAAAGCAAATGATTTCACAATCAGAAAGAAAGTTTATGCCTAAACATTTCTAATAACATTGTATATATTGCCATCCAATTAGATTACATTGCCCCTTAAAGAAGCACCATACCTAATTGCCTTAATTGTGTAGCAATGTTAAAATTCCCATTTTCCCTTCAAATGCATTAGAACTTGTTCAAGCTACAGTAGCTAAGTGATTAATGTTGCTTCACTTTAATTACAGAGATGAGATCTGAGTGGTGTTCAAATGGTCTGCTGAAACAGAAATTGTAAACAGGCATGGGGAGCAAAGAAGTTAACAGAATTGTTTTAAATAGTACTTCTAAGATATTACTGAAATAACAGGTTTTAGGCATAATTAGTTTCCATTAGAGAGGCTACATACCTGGCAACAATACTGAGCAGATGTGCAAATACACTTGAGCAATGCACTTATGACAAATTCAAGTTATTTAACTCTTCATATCTATATCATGTTATGATAGAAAATGCAATAAAAGGAGTGGCAGAAGAAAAGAATTCCCAACTGATAGCTATCTTTATAAATAAGGCTAAATATTTGTTGCAGGCCTCTTGGATTTCGAATTCCATTTTTTTTTTTAGTCACTAACATAAAATATATGTGTTGACCTGTGTGTATATATCTATAGCCCTTTCCAGACAACCATCTGTATGTTGACTACACAGGGAGGGAGAGTGGGCATGAGTGTACCAGTCCCCCCCACCCCCGCACAATGTCATGTTCAATACATAAGAATCACTTGCATCAGCAATATCCAGAAAGCAGCATTGCTGATCACAGGGAGGAAGGCTATGTGCAGACATTTCCTCTGTGCATTTGCTCCATGCAGATGACACAGCAATCAGTCAAAGGTAGAGGACAGGGTACAATGCTCAAACTCTCTATTCTACCATAGATGGGACTAATCATGTTCTCCCAAACAACAAAAAGCAACACAAACCCATTTTGCATTTGCTGGTCATTGTCTGCAGCCTACTGCTGCTGCTGGAAAGAGGAACTAAGCTACGGTAAGTTCATGATATAACTCTGTGGTTCTGCTCAATATTCCCTAGGTAAAGTTGGCCTTTCAAATTTGTGTTCTTTCATGGAATTCCTTGTAGGGTTTAAGGGCAATGTTGTATTTTGTGCCATCTAAAGGGTTGCCAGATCCCCTGGTGGAGGCGGGGGTCCCCGCTGCCAGGCCCTGCCCACCAGCCATCGATCAGCTGGATGGTGGGGGAACTTACCAGCAATGCTTCCTCTAAGCTGTGGATTCTTGTGAGCAAAAATTCTCCTTTGTGAGCTACTGACATTACAGTTGTGAGCGAGCAATTTGGCAACTGCATAAATTAGTTTGTTCTGGAGCCATCCTTCCTGAGCTTAGACAAAAATGTGTGAGCTGGAGGCTAAAAAACTGTGAGCTAGTTCACACTAACTCAGCTTAGAGGGAACACTGCTTATCAGTAGAAAGAAGGTGGCCTAGACCACATTGCCTGTGTCACACAGGGAGTGACATAATCACATCAGAGATGTCTGGGGGCACTCTAGTATTTAGGCAAAAACTCTATGGTAGGAGCCAGTTTTACCATAGAGTTTTGCCCAAATACCACAGTGTCACCTGGAAGTCACTGGCATGAAGATGTCACTTCCTATAGAATGCTTGCAACATGGCCTAGGCCCTCTTCTTTATACTGTTAAGCCTCCCCATCCCTCATAGGGTAACTATGGCTGTTTCTAGGAAGAAGCAGAATCACCGTCCCATGGAGCCATTTAAACCCCTGTTTTCTGCTCTTCACGAACTTCATGCCCATCTCTAAATATGACTAAATCTGAAGAATAACAAATATATTGATTTCTACATACATAAGAACATAAGAGAAGCCAATGGTGGATCAGGCTAATGGCCCATCCAGTCCAACACTCTGTCACACCATGGCCAAAAATACCAGGTGCCATCAGGAGGTCCAGCAGTGGGGCCAGGACACTAGAAGCCCTCCCACTGTTGCCCCCCCCCCAGAAAGCAATTCTGTGCAGGAACTGGCATGCAACAACCTCCATGTAGATCATTATTTTGGCTTTGTCATATTCCATATAGGGATGTCATTTACATGTAGGAAAAACATTTGAAGTGGCCCTTAATCAGAACATAGAAGAAACCCTGCAGAGCATTAGTTTGCATACCATTTCTAATGGAGGCTCATTATGAAAAGAAGAACACGTTGATTTTAAAATATTTTAAAAATTACTTTAAGCACAGACCTGCAATTTCTTCATGCATCCTTCAGAGTACTTGCCATTTTAATTTTTTTAGCAGACTTGAATGGGAATCCTTGTGTTGCTGTTTGCAGAGATGCCTAATGGCTTCTCAATCTGGTCCTACATAATGAAAACAGGTGCCAGAACAAACAAGCTATTAAGTTCACTGCACCTGGCAAACAAGCAGAAATCCTTTAAAAATATTTATGATGGCAGATTTCAGTATGCTGCTTTCCATAATCACTTGCTCAAACACTGCTTTTTATGAGTTGTCCACTCCAACTCTGGAAACTAGAAATATGATAATTCTTCTAATCTGATATCCAGAAAATGGAAGCAGGTAGCAACTCCTTCCCCAGAATTGATACAGTTACAATGCCTGTGACTGACAGTCACATAGTGCTACCAACCTGGAGCTCCTGGAGATTCTCCTGGAATTTTAACTAATCTCCAAACTATAGAGATCAGTACCCCTGGAGGAAATGGCAGCTTTGGAGGGTAGACTCTATGGTATACCATTAAAATGTTGGAGAAATAGAAGTCCTAGAATGACATCATATTCCCTATGGGTATGTTTTCCTCCCCAAACTCTCTTCTCCTCAATCACTGCCCTGAAATCTCCAGGAGTTTCCTAAACAGAAGTTAGCAACCCTACATTATCTATTTGTGCTGATTCTGGAGTCTAAAATTACAATACCCGAGCAAAGGTATTTCAAAAAGGGTATCGACATGTCAGAGAGATCCACTGCCTTGCTGAAACTTCCAGAAATTAGTTCATCACAAGAGCCTGAAATTCTTCTTAAAAGTATATAACTTTTTAAAATTGCCTTGGTTTCTTCTCACCTCGTTTGCTTTGCCACCAACCCCTTGCATGTTACCTCTGGAGTGGCACTCAGTGATCTACCTACCTACCTATCATCCATCCATCCATCCATCCATTCATCCATCCATCCATCAGTCTATCTGTCTGTCTGTCTGTGTCTGTCTGTCTGTCACCTATCTATCATGGGCTAAAATATAGGGCAGTGAAAGGCAAATTGCAGTGCATTGCTAGAGGTACCAATAATCAGATTTAAATATCTGGATAGTCACCTATCAATCATGGGCTAAAATATAGGACAGTGAAAGGTAAATTGCAGTGCATTGCTAGAGGTAACAATAATCAGATTTAAATATCTGGATAGTATTAATCTCATGAAAAGCTCATAGTAAGTTAACTATCTGTGGCCAAATATGCATCTAGCATTTGCTCCACTGTCTTACCAACCCCACACTGGAACAGAAATTCCCATCTGCATTGCATGCCACTTTCACTTTGATTGATTGTTGAATTTTATGGCAGCATCCAGACTGCATGTTGCTTTCATTTCGTTTGATCTCTGGTTTTATGGCGGCTGTCTGCACAGATTTATGGCTGTTTTATGGCCATTCAGGGGTGACTCTGCAGTCAGTGAGGCATTGGCCTGGGGTATTTGAATGTGGTTTTGAGCCGCATCTTTTTCTGTTCCAGTGTTGGTTTGGTACAACAGTGGAGCAAATGCTAGATGCAGATTGGGCCTTTGTGACTTGCTGAAAAAAACAATGCAATATCAAACTACCTTCTAGGCCAGCTTTGCAGCAATGCAACACAGTTGGGTAAGAATTACTGTCACCTAGTTGCCTGTGTTTGTGCAGTGGTTACTTTCTTCTCTTCTTGATGGGCTACGTTGGGGAAAAGAGGGGGTGGGGGTAGAAGGATTACATGGGATTTGTTGTTCTATTTCCTATCCTATATGTAAAAGATAACAAAAATCTTAATGGGAGAAAAGAACTACCCTCACTCAACAACTCAGGCTACTGTGTAACAACTGAAACCTCTGGGTTGCATTTCAGAAAAGCAGCTTGCAAGTTCAGAAGGGGTAGGATAGAGCAAGGTGACCAAGCAAAGGAACAAAACAGACTAGCTCATGGATACAGATCACAGGAAAGATCAGCCAAGGAGCTTTAAAAGATAAGATGTTGACCAGCTTACCAGCACTGGAGGCAGATCTACGTCTAGTGAGACCAAAGAACACAAATTAGACTCAAAGGGTTAGAAACGTCTGTCAGTGTGTCACAGTTCTCAGCTCTGTGATCAGAAGAGTTTGAATCCAAACAGATCCTGGTTGGTCTATGATTGCTGGGTTGCTGGGCAGATGAGAGTAAACGAAGCATTTGTTTAAGGGTGTATCCTGGAGGCCATGGGTGGTCTATGATACCTTGCTGCTGAACTGTTGCATTTTTTAAAAGTCAGATATCAAGGTCTGACTTGAAAATTATCTGAAAACTTTAAAATCCAGACTCCTCCTTGACTCTTCCAGCACAACAAATATATAAATACTCTACCCCAAAATATCCCCTAGTGTGACACCATTATATTATCTAAAACTATGTTTTCTATTTCATTTTTGTCAACAATTTATTTTATTTTCATTGTCTGTTCTTGTCAATTTCTGTGTAGTGTGGAAAAATGTACAGTTTTTAATATTTAGTACATATAGTTCATATAGTACACACACAGAATGGATTCCATTATATAATGTATAATGCTGACCTACTGATGCCCAAATAATGTTGAAGAATGACTATATTCTTCAGAAGAAATGGAGCAAACCCCAAGCCCCTGCTCTGAAGAAACTGAAAAGCTGGGGAAAAGATCATTAGAAAATGGCCTCTATAGTGATGCTCTAGGAATTTCCCCAGTTCTGTATTATTTTTATCATAGAGACTATGGGAAATTCCTAGAATGTCACCCTGAAGTGGCATCACATCCCCTGCATTTTACCCTTCCCAAGCACTGCCTTCAAAATGCCCCAGCATTTGCTGATGCAGTGCTGGCAATCCTAGCACAAATCCATATGGATTTTCATGATTGTATAACCTTCTTGCAACCATCTTTGTTCTCATAAGCAATTATATGCATGTTCAAAAATTACTGCTTATGTATTCTACAAAACCTGTCATGCAGTGCTGCACATGGAGGCATAGAAATATTGCATTACTTATGTGCAATTGGAACTTACCAAGAATTCTTATTGATAGCTGACTTTCCTGTAAAAATCTACTGCTCAAGAACCATAAAACAGAATTCCTCTATTGAATTTTGCAAATATCAAATTCTGTTTATCATGTGTGTATTTACTGCATTTATTTATTTTGTGCCAAAAAAACATTCAGATGTACAATACCTTCAATAACCGGGTGGATGTGGCATTCCAGAGTGTTTTTGTCCAGCTTTGGCTGGTGTGTCAGTTGCATCCATTTCCTGGCCAGTCAGATCCATGCCGTAATTACATCTAGACTGGACTATTGCAATGCAATGTAATTGGGGCTCCTTTGAGGCTTCAGCAATTACACTGACTTCCAATCCACTCTGCAGCCAAATTCAAGGTGCTGTTTTTGACCTTTAAAGCCCTACATGGCTTGGGACCAGGGTATCTGAAGGACCATCTTCTTCTATATGTTGTCATCTGGAAATAAAGATAATGGGGAGAGGCCCTCCTGACTGTCACTTCAATCAAAGAAGCTTGCTTGGTGGGTAGATGAGAGAGGGCTTTTTATGCAGCATAGCCAACAATCACTGCTAAGGATCCAGGATACACCACAGTGCTTGCTTTTATTTATTTAATATATTCTGTGGAGGTGCTGGAATTCCCCATAAACATTACAGAAAGATTTCAGACACTGATACCATTGAAAAGTCAGTTACCCATTCATCAAACCAAAGCAGGAACACATGCCAAAATACTGATGAACAGTTTCAAAAATGGGGGGGGGGGTTTTTCCCAAAAAAACATACAAATTTATTTATTTATAAGTATTTAATGATAATAAATAATAATAAAAAACCCAGAAAATACTAATTAAAACCCAGCATTAAAAACTCAGCTCGGCATAAAATATCTTGAATTGAAACACTGGGAGGACATTGCGAAAAGGAATTCTGTCGGCAGTCAAATCCTATCACCAGCTTGTTGTGTCATAATGGGAAGATCATAAGCGTCTGCAAATTGGAATACTGCAAGGATCTCAAAGCCTAAGACATATTCCTTCAGGTTTTAAAGCCATGCAAACTCTGTTGATTCCTATATGCTGGCTTGTTCTGAGACTCTGAATGATACCAATATTGCCATTTGGCTGAAGCCATGGTGCTAAAAGTTGGTCTGTTGCATGCTCCCTATCCTCTTGCTATGGGGCTTAACAGTAACTAATTTACTTATTTCTAATCAGTATATTGACCGAGTACCTGAAAGGTTAGTTACCTATAAAGTAAAGGGTCAATGACTAAAAACTATAATTGTAACTTTGTGGCGCCCCAGCCTGTTTAGAGGGAAGGTCCGTGCCCCCAGTCGCTGTTCTGGAGGGTGACTTCCATTAGAAGGAGAATGGGAGACCTCAGAAATAGGGCCGGCTACCTGGTTCCATCACTTAAGGTATGCCCGCACCCACGAGAGAGCCATAGGAGACGTCTGCCACATCGTCTCGCTCTTTGACTCTCAGTCAGCCTGTCTCCGTTTTCCACTCTGTATTTCCTTTCTCCCCGGTCTCCCTTTCCATTCCCCTTTTATCCTGCTCTCTAACCCTCCCCTCCTCCTTACTGGACACCAGGGTGAATCTCCAGTGGCTCCGCCTCCTTATAAGAGCTCCGACGCTCTGCCAGGATCAGGGACATTTTGACCCCACCTGGAGCATGCTGGGCAGTGCAGAACAGCCACCTTTGTCAGGGTACGATGGCCCTGTGGGCCTCAGCGCTGCCGGCATCTCCTGGGGACTCGCCTGTTTGCTGTGCATACAGGGGCGTGCCCTGTGGGGAAGAGGCTGAGCTGCGGCAGGGCACCCACTGTTCCCGTTGCTCTCCGCCCCTCGATCCGCTGTCTCTTCACCCGGTTCCGACCCCAGAGACTTCGCCTTGAGGCCGTAGGCCGCGGTAAGTGGGCGAGTTGCTGGGTGGGTCTCGAACGGGGGTTCGGGGTTTCGGCCCAGACCGTCGGAGTCGGGACAAACTTTATTATTATTATTATTATTGTTATTATTATTATTATTATTATTAATAATAATAATAAAAATAAAAATACACATATGTATTATCAATTATGGGTCCAATTGTAGTCTCAATACAGAATAAATGGGATCTATTTTTACGAGACTCGTTTTGGCCAAAGTAGCCTTCTTCAATGGTCAAGCAAGTACATATGGGCTCAATGATACAATAATAAGACAATACGTTCATCAACATAGGACCACTTAAAGGATTTTTATAGTTATAATCAAGTGATTCAAGGCTTGAGAATATTGGTGAGGCCTCATAGCGGATCGCCTTGTGTCCTGCTCAGATGTATATATATATTCTGAGTTGTATTGCTATTGTAAGCCTAAAAAACAAATAAATGTTCCAAAGGCCAATTTTTTAAATGTATATATAGCAATAGTAATGAATTAATCCAATCCATAAAAGCTGTTATATTAATTTCCTATTTTGGTCCAGAAGATGCAATCAATTCAGAGCCAATGTAACCAAATGGTGTGCAGTGCAAAATGGCAGGTGTCTAGACATACATAAGATGTTATGGGATGATGCAATCCTGGTGCAATCAGGATGCATGATGTAATCAATTGGGGGGGGGAGAACAAAGAAGTTGGACACTGCAACAAGTCAAAGTGTCAGTCACATATTAGAAGAGAAACAATGGGAAGCAGCAGCAAGGAACATTCGCAACAAATTCAATACAGCATAACATTATACACAGAACCAGTCCATTTCTTCATTAAAACCATGTGGGGTTTGGGTCCTCAAAGAAAAAAAGAGAGAAACATGTCTATTTTTCTTCTTGCTGAATTCTAGTACTGTCCATACCCCTCAATGTGAAAGGGAAAAAAAAGATGGTGCTAGTATGTGGCTTGATGAATGCACTCTTTAGAATTAAAAATTGGCTTTCCCAATAGCCAAAGCCATGTAAAAATGTAGCTAGACTTCATCAGCAAATTGAGTAGTGCTTAGTTGCTCTCTCTAGATGTGAAAAACCACAATTAAACTAATAAAGTAATTTGTTTCTATACCTCCCCTGAAAACACAGTGCCATCAAAAACCCTAATGCACAGAGAAATCTTTGAAGCTCCTCAGACAAGAAAGCAACAATATTTTCTTATTAAGTTTCTGCTGTTGATGTGAAAGAATGGTCAGACAGTAATAAAAAAAAATTTCCCCAGGACTACAAGAGAAATTCAATCATAGTCACTTTCCCCCTGCACCAAATAAACATGTTTAAACTTTTTATCCCAAGAATCATCTGGAAAAAAGAGCCAACAATGCTGGGGAAGTGTTAGGTATTTTGACAACTTCCTGGTTTGACTTGTCAGCTGAATGCAACAGAGAGACAGACAGACAGCTGCCAAAGAGAGAAGCTTCCAATTACTGTCACTGATGAGGATGGAAGTAAAAATGTCTTATTCAATCATTTGAAGCCCAGCTTTGATTTGTTAACTTCTAATTTGCATATACTTTTTTGGTGATTGACTGCATCATTTTAAGATCCAAGCTATTCACATGCATCACTGTTTCATTGTTCTGTTTTGGATCATGTCTATATACTTTTTAAGCAGATTAAAATATGTATAAATATTGCATGTGGAGGACTGGCTGCACTTAGATTGGTGATTATAGACTGCTGTTAGTAATCTGTGACTTTTTTTTGCATTGGAGAAAGCAATTAGAAACACATATCTGATATCCCAGATAGACCTTCAGTGCTACACAGTAGAAAATTGGATTTTGGAGTACACACTTCCAAGCAGCTAAATTAAATGTACAGATTCAACCATGAGATTCAGCCTCATTGCTACAGCACACCCGGTTGTAGTTAATAGAACACTATCAAAGTTCTAAGGCTTGATAATTTGATTTATGTTTTCTTTCCATCATTTTATGGCATACCTAAAAGTGTTCATTGGTGTAAGACATGACAAAGCAGTGGAGAAAAATGGCAGCTGCAAACACTTCATCCAACTGGATTCACTTTTTAGTTGACTCAGCAGGATAATTATATTATCTATAGGGTTGAAGGAGATGCATTCAGGACAAAGGTAATCAACATACTCATTAACTCTTAGATATGTACCACAATGAAAAAAGGCTTTCCAGTACCTTCTGCAGGGTGCCAGACTCTTAAGCCCCTTCCCTCTTTAGAGAATGTTCTGAACTGGTGGGGTCCCAACTGAGAAGGCTCTGTTCTGTCTTTAATGACAGACTCTCATGAAACAAGCTATGAAAGGTCTTTTCCACATGCTCAACTTACTCCTGATTTTATTGGGAGTCTATCCACAAGCATTGGAATCAGTTTGGGCTTGGTTCTTCCACATGTTTGCCCTCCCTCTGCATTTTCATAGTTGTGGAGTCGGTTTATTTTCTTCTGCACATGCCTTCAGTAATGAAGATTTTCAAGGGAGGGTGTTGTTATCATTGGTGGTGTCACTGGTGTCATCATAGCACTACCCCCTTTTAAATGAAAAGTAAAGACACAAAAATGTGTGAAGAAATCAAGGGATAAAGCAGTATGGGGCCAGAACTGATGAACAAAAGCCATGTGGAAAAGCCCTAAGTTGGTAACAAAAGTCACTGATTACAAGGCACTATTATCTGTGTAAGTCTCTAGATACAAATAATGTTTCAGGGATTTTAGAACATATCATTTACAAAGCTGGGTCTCAAACCAACAAAACATGCGCCCAAAAATTCTATTTCATTCAGGAATTTCTGGAGTTGAGTAGGTTGCAGAGCTTTCCTGTTTGCAAGATTAAATATTATACCCACAATGGTTTTACAGGGGAGATTTTTGAATAGGCCCTATTTTGACAGAATTTTCCCTTGTGGCCTTAATAGGATCAATACATCCTTTCATGCCCTGTTCGAATGTAGGTTTTTAAAAAAAATTTAAGGGATCTTATATTAAGCCTGTAATTAACCAACCATCCACTTACACTCCAGAAACCCTGGCTCTTTTGTTTAGCGATAAGGATCCTAAATTCACCTTAGCAATTGCAACATATGTCTCAGTCCTTTTAGTCCTTGCATCCAACAAAATAAGGAATAGGTATTTTCTGCTGCTCAAGATTTATGAATCAATGAGCTTCTAAGGGAATAAAAGGAAAAGGAAAGGAGTTGGGTAGAAACTACTTTTTTTCTATCACTGTACCTGAAACTGGAGATTCAGAGCTCACTGAATATTTTCCAGACAGCATGGGTCCAAAGACGTTTGCTGGAAGGTATGATAATTTCTTCTGTCAAAGTTAACAAAAATAGTCCCTCTTGTAATGACATTTGTTATAGTTGGTACCTATCTGTCCAGCTTCTTACAGATTTATTTCAATGGACAAAATGGACATTGGTCAAGAACACAGGTCGTTAGCCACATTTTTCCAAATGTCCTATTTGTGTCCTCAAATAAAACATCAGAAAATGATTCAAGCAATTATAACAAACTAGGAAGAAAGCCCGTTGTGAAAATAGAGACAAGCTCTAGAAATAGGCTATGGGCGAGTGGGCTGGGCTTGTAAGTGATCTGAGAGCACCTGGAGTTGCACATTTCCCCTTTCACAGGCCCCGCCTCCTCCTGCATTGAGCGTATCATATCATAGGCATTACCTGAACTGTAAATTACCTTGCACTCAATGAAAGGAAATTGGTAGATCAATGGATGGAACAAAATCAGCAGGATGCTTCAGATTTCAATCTTACGCCATCCAGTCAAGGAAGAAGGCAGGAGGTAGAATTGGGTAGAAGGACCAATATTTTCGATGCCTCTTGCTTTTAACAAAGGGGGGGGGAGGCTGCAAGATAAAGCTCTCGCTGGGAGGAAGAAGTGCTTTGAATGAGCTCTGTCTTGCAGCGGGATCTTCTGTCCTTCTCAAACTTTGCCCCCCTCGCTCTGACACCCCTTTCAAGGAAGAGCCAATGCTTTAGCCATTAGACTCAACTATCCTACAGCAGCGAAAGGCAGTTTATCCCATCTGGGAAGTGGGGAGACAGGGTAAGGAAATCCTCCCATGGGAGTAAAACATCACCTCCCTCTAGCCGGCCACGTCTTCGCATGGGATGAAGATGAGCTGTGCCCATGGCAACAGTCCTTAGGCGTGACACTCCCCCTTCTCCCAGCTGCCATAGCACATGCCCACCCTGTGGCCCCCCCGCCACATGGCAGCATGACAGGCCAGACCACGGGAGAGTGCTGCTGCTGCCTTCATTCAGAACACGCAGCAATGGTCCTCACGGACAGGCAGCATGGCCTGGGTGGTGGAATGGCAGGAGACAGACGGCTCAGCATGGCTTGCCAATGACGACGTGGTTCAAAGACAGCGGTGACCTTCAGCGCCTTCATACCCCAGGCCCTCCCGGCGACAGCAGGCATGCACATGCAACCGGCGCCAACCAAGCCCACTCCCATTCTGACAGATCCCGGGACGGGCTTCCTCCGAAGCAAAAAAAGCGAATTGCAGGAAGAGAAGGAGGAAGGCCAATGAAAGAAGGAAATGGGGTGAGGGAGGGCACAACCCACGGGGTAATAAAAATCCACACTCTTAAAAAGATGGAAGTCCCAGGGGGTGGATTCTCTGGGAAGCAGGGAAAGGACTCCAGGTATGGAGTTGTGGGAGTGGCATTCTTAAGCACACTCTGCTGATTAAGGGCAGTGGATGGATCTCTCCCTCCCCAAAGGGTCCGGACTCGCTAACCCAGAGAGAGGAGCAACGACACCTCCAGGGAACTCAATGGCAAATGTGGGGTTTTGCCTCTGCAAACCGCTGCATGTCATGTCGGGCTGTCAGGTCCATCTTCGTCCCAGGCACCAGGGGACATTGGGGGGCATTCTCAAAGCAATGGATTCCTGCCAGAGAACTTCCCCGCTCACAGCCTTGACCACCTCCAGTGGTATCCCCAGGCTCCTTCCCTTCCCATGCAAGGTGTAAAGGGACCGAAGCAGAAGCTCTGAATGGGTCCCATGTGCCTGAAAGATCAACATCTACTTTACCCGGCCATGGGGGGAAGAGAGCAGAGAAAGAAGATGCCAAAAGAATTCTAAGGGCACCTTTCCAGGCCTGGAGGAAGTGGGGGAACTTGTTGGGCCTAATGGCCGAGCGGTGCGTGGGGTGATGGCGGCCATAACTCTTTAAAGGGCACCTTCCCAGGGCTGGAGGGAGCAACCAGGCCGTGCCAAGGCCAGCTGGGCCTGCCCTCCTGCCTCCTCACCAGAGTGGCCGTCGGAGCATCCATCTCACCCGACAGCTCCCTGGAAACTGAGGGCAAGAACGTGGCTGGCAGGTCTGTGGGTGGTTACAATGTATGAATCATACAACTGTGATGAAGAAGCATTCACAATTATTTATCTAAAGATGTTATACAAAACATTAATTTCTGAATGTGATTATTACAAGAATTAATACAATAGAACAGAAGCGAAAAGGCGGGACGGTGGTCTCTGGATTGGTGCTGCCATTTCGACAATGTGCCTTCTTCTGACCAAAAATTGTGCCCTTATAAATAATTCAAAATTATGTACAATCAACAAAAAATCAGTGGTAATAATACATCGTCTAATTTTGATAATTGAAAACATTTTCTTACAGTCAATGTGAAGTATGGAGTTCTTCAAGCAACAAAAAGCTGCATACTCATGAGTTTTCTAACTCTTCTATAAAATACAAGGATTTAGCATTTTAGTGTAATCCATTATTAATTCAAACAAACAAGAAACATAATACTCATATCACATACTCACATAGCTTGAAAAGCAACATCTCATATTCTAGAAAAAAAGTTCTCCCAAAAGTGCTGAAGTCAAAGCTTGAACAGGTGTTAAGCTACGTTGCTATAAGAGCTGAATCACCCCCATTTGAAAAGTAATCCTGAAGTTACTTACACCATAGTTGCCAAATATTCACATACATAAAAACATCCTGAATCCAAGAGGGCTGAAGTCTCTTCTATAAAATACAAGGATTTAGCATTTTAGTGTAATCCATTATTAATTCAAACAAACAAGAGCGTAATACTCATATCACATACATAGCTTGAGGGAGCCAACTGATTTAGCCACACATCAAATCTTGCCACCCCAACTGGCTTTTATATATAAGGACAGGATAGTCTACAAAATGAAGTTGTCCAAACTGGCATGCATGAAAGCAGTTTTTAACCACAAGAAAGGTCTGGAAAAAAGTCACAGAAGCCTACTGAGACCTTTTCCTACCAGTGAGGATGATATGAATCCATTTACCACTTGTAACATCTTCTATGGACAACATCAGCAGGTGCAATGACTTAATGGAAGGAGGTTTCTCTGCTGCCACCATAAGGACCTTCAAAATATCAAAATAATAAAAGCCTGGTTATTATGCAGAAAGAGAGGGGAAGAGGGCAATGCACCTTCCTATGGCCTACAAGGCCAACTGTAAATTGACTTCTCCCTTTCAGATTTCATCAATGGCTAGACACTCTGCATGAGAGGGAAAGGGAGATATCAAGATCCCATCCAGTGGGCTGCTCTCACTAATTTGCATTTGCTATCCATTTTTTAAAAATGGAAATAGAATGAATAAGTAATTAAACAAACAACCACCCTCCAACAAATTTCAGTGTTTCATTTTAACTTCTATTGGCAAAATTAGAGTTTTGCTCACAGTCTTTAGTGTAAATAATTGAATGCAGGAAAATGCTTTACCTAAGATATATTTAAGCTTGCATTCTGGCTTTTGTACACAACTCTGCAGCAACTGTGGTGTGTGAATATATTTTCCATGTGACTTAAGTTTGTATGAACTCCTGGAATCTAGCTTTCAGCCTATAGGAAGCAAGTTGTATGTGTTGGAATATGCAAGGTCTATCATGCATAGATAAAATGACAAGAACATCCTGCAAGAGGCAACAGAGGGGACAACTAGTTAGCATGTTTGCCTTAAGTCTTAAGGCAATGAATTGGAGGTCAGCGGTGGCGGCAGCTGGGCAGCAGAACGGTGGCAGTGAATGGCGAGCGGCGATCTGGCAGAGAAACATGGTGGCGGGCCGGCGGCAAGTAGCGAGCGACCTGGGCGGTGACTGGTCCAGGCGACGTGGCAGCGTGGTGACGTGGCACGGTCAGAGCCTGCGGGATGGAGACCAGCGGTTGCAGCCATCGTGCTGCCGCGCACCATGAGGACCACCTCAGAAGGAGTCGATGTGAGAGAGAGAGACCTCAGCCGAGACACCATCGCCTGAATACAGCAAGAACCCGCCACGGAAAAGAAGAACGTAAGAAGAAGATCACGGCTGCTTAAGTGCCTGGTAGGCACTCACCCCTCCCCTTGCACTGTGGCCCTAGTTAGGTAATTTAAATGTCTATGTAAACTGCTCCGATGTGTAATGTGTAATGTAATAGTGAGATTAGGGACTTCCTACTATTTTCAAATACTGGCCTTCCTGTCTCAGTTAGGGTTTTTTCCACTCCTGCTGACAACTGTTAGTTACTGACTCTGTTCTAGCTAGTTAGACAGTTAGACTTCTATTTCTCTCTCCTCTTTCTTACAAAGCTTTTTCTCTTCTTAATAAACCAACTTAATTTTTTAAACAGTTTCTGCTCCCTTTTACTGCATATCTTCATTCTGCCAACAGTATGGTCAACACTTGTAGATGCAATAGAAGCATCTTTAGGAATCAAATCTTGATTCAAAATAAGCAATCAATGATTCATGCTGTAGTTAATTTGAAACTTAACCCAAACTGTTCATTTTGCTTCATGGTAAAAAAAATAAAGTATTTTCTGATTTATCTCTCCCCCCCCCCCAATCATTGCCTTCCACCAGTGAGTAAAGACTTTTCTGGGAGTTTTAGCACTCCTTCAATGACTCTCCTATTCATGTGTGTATGTATTTTATTTAATTATTGCTTTTAATTGTGTGTGTACAATAGTTGGCTTCAGTATTTTTGATTGTATGTTCCCTTAGGTGTCCTAATTTGGGTGGAAAAGTAGTATTAAAATGCTTTAAATAAATAAAATCAATATGTAGAAAAAAGTGTCAAAAATGGTTTACTGTCCCATATTCCTGTATGCTGTGTAGCATTTCATACCGTTTCTAACTTTTTGTTTAACTCTTCAGGGTATTTTCTTTAATAGCAGATCTGTCACATTTAGTTAAGATGAGAATCTTTCTATACCAAAGCAAAAAAGCAAGGCTAGCTTAAGGCAGCATTCTAACATTATCATATTACATACTTAGTGAAATGATTATCAAAATGATGGGGTATTTTTCATTGTCAAAGTAGGCTGACTCATTATTTAAGCCATACATACAATAAGGGTGTGATGGAAAGCTCTATGCATGTAAGGGTGTTCCATTCTTGCCTATAATGTGCAATGATATTTATACTCTCATACGTCTTCCCAATTTATATGTGGATTACTGAAAGTCCCTGTTTATTCAGAGCTCAGGATTGTTCACAAAAGACTCAATTTTTTTGTCCTATATTTCCTCATTATGTACGGACTCCAGATTCAAAATAAAGTTATCTCCATATAGCTTAACTCCTGTAGCTTAAAACAGACCTGTAGGAATACAAAATGCCTGCTGAGTATGTATGCTATTAAAAACAAGTTCTCTATTTCAGGAGACTCCTGGGCACAGGGTAAATTTTTCATAAAAAGTGCTGTCAGGGAAGAACAATAAATCATTTAAAAGGAGACTCTATCCTGGGACTTATTAAATTCAATTCAAGCACAAAAAAGAAGCACATTCTTATGTTTTCAGATTTATAGACCTTCACTCCTATGCATGTAGAACCAGCCTTGGACTTTGAAGAGGCAAGACAAATTATTTTTGATTTGTGCATAACATTTTTTTTAAAGCTTCTTGGATTCGAATAAGTGCCAGCCAGAAGCCCCCTTTTGCTCATGCCTATGTGTAACCTGAAAAGTATGGCCTGTAAACTAGCCCATCAGCCTTGTGGGAAACTAATGTGGAAACCTCCAGTTCTCAGTATGCTACAGCAAACATGCAGGAGTAATGAGTGGAATCAGAGGTTCTGCTCAGTAGGCAGCAATATGCATTCTAGTCCCATTACGAAAATTCCCCCAAGTCCAACTGGGGATGCTGTCCTACAGTCTTATGTGCTATTTAGACAATGGAGAAAGACACGGAGCAGCGATGGCTTTAATCAGATTTATATCTATGCTAGTGTAGAAGTATGCAAGCTTTTGTATTAAACAGACTATTTTTTTGAGGCAGAATGGAAGAACCTATAATTCTTGGCTGGATATAGATGAGTGGTCTCAGTGGGTTATATAACCTTATACTAACAGAAGGTGAGCTGATAGAAGATAGCACACTGACAGTTTCATTATAAATTCCAATGAGATAGCTGTGTTACTTCATCTGTTCTGCTGCATATTGTATGGGAGAAACATAGCAGCTGTCTATACAAAGGAAATGGCAAGATCTGGTCCATCTATATGTTGATGCTGTTGCATTAATACATACAGAAGTCTAATAGCAAAAGATTATCATGAGTCAGACTGCCCAGTCTTTTAAATATGCTTTATCTTCAGCAATACAGCTTCCCTCCATCTCTGTGTAATATTTGCCTTGTAGTGGCAATGGCAGCAGGTCTGAAATCGGATCTTGGCACAAGTGATGATGAATTCATGGATACAGGCTAGAAAAGACCTACTTTGTGTCCCTAAGTACGACCATCTACCCACTAGCCTCTTCAGTCTCCAGATCATCAGTTTATGCAATCTAAAGCACAATGTGCAAGTGATCAGGTGTACTGGAGAAAGTGCCTAAAAGGCCCATTGCCATACATGATTTGAACAAGTAAGTTAAGCCCACAGCTGTCGACTATAGTTGTCCTGATAAGTGGTGTTGCTGGCCTGCTAGAAGATGCAATCATCTAATCTAATTGAACTTGAACTAGAACCAAGATTAGGTCAATGAAATCTGTAGTTTATCAGGAAAGTGATAAATGTGGTAAGTATAGCTAAGCTCTATGCTGGAAAGAAAGGTTTCAACCCTGGATCTCAGGTTTGTTTTGCCTGGAATAAACAAGCTCACTTGTCCTGGTCAGATATTTCACTCTCTTTGGAAATTGTAGGCTGCTGTGCTGGTTCATTCTCCAAAATGTGATCCACTAGAGAAGGAAATGGCAACCCACTCCAGTATCTTTGCCAAGAAAACCCCATGGACATTAACAAAAGGCTAAAAGATATGACGCCAGAAGATGAGCCCCTCAGGTCGGAAGATGTCCAATATGCTACTGGGGAAGAGCAGAGGGCAAGTAGAAGTAACCCTAGTAGGGCTGCTAAACCGCGGCGGGGGATCTGAGCATCGTCACAGGATCCCTGCTGTGGGGGGACAGCGATACTCATTGCACTGCCGTCGCCAGGATGTGACGCTATGCGTCACTCTAGCAATGGGACTCCAAACAGCCCCGTTGCCCAGAACCCTAGAAAGAGTGAAATGGCTGGGCCAAAGCCAAAAGAACACTCAGTTGTGGATGTGTCTGATGGTGAAAGGAAAGTCCGATGCTGCAAAGAACTATACTGCATAGGAACATGGAATGTAAGATCTATGAATCAAGGTAAGCTTGGCATGGTCATAAATGATATGGAAAGACTGAACATCGACATCTTGGGAATCAGTGAACTAAAGTGAATGGGAATGGGTGAATTTAACTCAGAAGACCATTATATCTACTACTGTGGCCAAGATTACCATAGAAAAAATGGTGTGGCCTTTATAGTCAACAAGAGAGTGCAAAAGGCAGTAATGGGATACAATTTCAAAAACAACAGAATGATCTTGGTCCGAATCCAAGGCAAACCATTCAACATCACAGTAATCCAAGTCTATGCCCCAACCACTGATGCAGAAGACGGTGAAGTGGACCGGTTCTATGAAGACTTACACCATCTCCTAGAACTAACACCAAAAAAAGATGTCCTCATCATCATAGGGGACTGGAATGCTAAAGTAGGAAGTCAAAAGGTAACAGGAATAATGGACAAGTTTGCCCCTGGAGAACAAAACGAAGCTGGGCAAAGGCTAACAGAGTTTCTTCAAGAGAACATGCTGGTCATAGTGAACACCCTCTTCCAACATCCTAAGAGGCGACTCTACATATGGACATCACCAGATGGGCAACACTGAAATCAGATTGATTGTATCATTTGAAGTCAAAGATGGAGAAGCTCTATACAGTCAGTAAAAACAAGACCTGGAGCTGACTGTGGTTCAGATCATGAACTCCTCATTGCAAAATTCAGACTTAAACTGAAAAAAAATTGTGAAAACCACGAGGCCATTCAGGTTTGACCTAGATTACATCCCTTAAGAATATACAGTGGATGTGAAGAATAGGTTTAAGGGACTAGATTTGATAGACAGAGTGCCTGAAGAACTATGGACGGAGGCTTGTGACATTGTACAGGAGGCAGCAATCAGCACCATCCCGAAGAAACAGAAATGCAAGAAAGCAAAGTGGCTGTCTGATGAGGCCTTACAAATAGCAGAAAAAAGAAGGAAAGCAACAGGCAAAGGTGAAAAGGAAAGATTTACCCAATTGAATGCAGATTTCCAGAGAACAGCAAGGCAAGATAAGGAGGCTTTCCTGAATGAACAATGCAAAGTAATAGAGGAAAACAATAGAATGGGAAGGACTAGAGATCTCTTCAAGAAAATTGGAGAAATCAAGGGAACATTCTGGGCAAAGCTGGCCATGATAAAGGACAAAAACGGTAGAGACCTAACAGAAGCAGAAGGGATTAGGAAAAGATGGCAATAATACATACTATACAAGAAGGACTTAAATGTCCTTGACAACCACAATGGTTTGATCACTGACCTCGAGCCAGACATCCTGGAGTGTGAAGTCAAATGGGTCTTAGAAAGCATTACTAACTAACAACAAAGCTAGTGGAGGTGATGGTATCCCAGCTGAGCTATTCAAAATCTTAAGAGATGATGCTGTTAAAGTGCTGCATTCAATATGCCAGCAAATTTGGCCACAGGATTTGAAAAGGTCAGTTTACATTCTCATCTCAAAGAAGGGTAATGCCAAGGAATGTTCAAACTATCGCACAGTTGCCCTCATTTCACACACTAGCAAGGTCATAATATCCTACAAGCTAGGCTTCATCAGTACATGGACAGAGAACTACCAGAAGTACAAGCTGGGTTTTGAAGAGGTAGAGGAATGAGATATCAAATTGCCAACATTTGCCGAATCATAGAGAAAGCAGGGGAGTACCAGAAAAAGCCTTTAATTGTGTGGATCACAACAAACTATGGCAAGTCCTTAAAGAGATGGGAATACCAGACCACCTCACATGTCTCTTGAGAAACCTGTATAAGGATCAAGAAGTGACAGTTAGAACCGGATATGGAATTAATTGGTTTAGCATCAGAAAAGTACGACAAGGATGTATATTGTCACCTTGCTTGTTTAATTTATATGCAGAGTACATCATGTGAAATGCCAGCCTGGATGATTCAAAAACTGGAATTAAGATTGCTTGGAAAAACATCAACAACTTCAGATATGATGATACCACTCTAATGACAGAAAGTGAAGAGGACCTCAATAACTTCTTGCTGAGGGTGAAAGAGGAGCATGCAAAAGTTGGCTTGAAACTAAACATAAAAAAACCTAAGATCATGGCATCCGGCCCCATCACTCCTTAGCAAATAGAAGGTGAAGTCATGGAAGCAGTGATAGACTTCACATTCCTGGGATCCAAGATCACTACAGATGGTGACTACAGCCATGAAATTAAAAGATGCCTGCTCCTTGGAAGGAAAGCAATAGCAAACCTACACAGCATAATAAAAAGTAGAGACATCACCCTGCCAACAAAAGTCCATATAGTCAAAGCAATGGTATTCCCAGTAGTAATGTATGGCTGCAAGCGTTGGACCATAAGGAAGGCCGAACACTGAAGAATAGATGCTTTCGAATTATGGTGCTGGAGAAGACTCTTGAGAGTCCCTTGGACTGCAAGGAGATTGAATCAATCAATCCTAAAAGACATCTACCCTGACTGTTCCCTGGAAGGCCAGATACTGAAGCTGATGCTCATATACTTTGGTCACCAAATGAGAAGGGAGCACTCACTGGAGAAGACCCTGATGGTGAGAAAGATTGAAGATCAAAGAAGAAGGGGATGGCAAAGGATGAGATCTCTGTGTTATCGATGCAACAAACATGAAATTAAGCAAACTCCAGAGCATGATGGAAGACAGGAGGGCCTGGCATGATGTGGTCCATGGGGTTGCACAGAATCTGACTCGACTGTGTGACTGAACAACAACAAAAGTGCTGGTTCATAGGAAAAGAATTCCAAAGTGATGGGAAGGTAATACCTTTATGAGGACCAACAAAACAGTAAGCAATTTTTCATATTAAATCCCCCCTTCTGAATGGATATTAAGTGAAAATAAATGGAAGGGAAATATTGTAGGGCATGAAAGAAAATCCAAGTTTGAAAATTGTAATAGTTTTAAGGAACAGAGCAGGTATGATGCAGGATTAATTAGGTTAAATCATTTTAGATATAAACAAAGATCTGAGTTTCATCAAAGGATATTTGGATAAATCTCTCCCTTAAAAATGTAAAAGCCAGAAAAATTTGGGTCTTTTCCCAGCCCTCCCTCTTTCTTTCTTTCTTTCTTTCTTTCTTTCTTTCTTTCTTTCTTTCTTTCTTTCTTTCTTTCTTTCTTTCTTTCTTTCTTTCTTTCTTTCTCACTGTAACTCAAGGAGGAATACACATTATAAGGCAATTTAAATCAACAGGAATGGGAGTTCCAATAAACAATACAATAGAGGTTTGGAATGCAGAAATCTGAAAATGTGCAGAAATCTGAAACTGCTTAAGCTAAAACAAAGCATACACATTAACACAACATATTGAACAGTGCAAGAGTTACATAGTAGGATCACACTTACAGAATGCATAGGTGCCTCGTAAGATGGAAACCAAGCAAGCAGTCATCCAGTCCAGCTTCCTGTTTTACACAGTAGCCAAGAGGTGATCGAACAGGCCTCTAAGCAGAACATGGAGGATAAGACCTTCTCCTGATGTTGCCTGCTAGCACTGGTATTCAGAGATTTACTGCCCTTGTTCATGGAAGTTCCCTTTAGTCATCTTTGTTACTAATTATTGATGAATTAATCCATCATTAGTATGTTTAGACCCCTTTCGAAGTCATCTATAACCCTGTACACATGGCCTGTTTACACAATGACTGAGCTACTCCCTTCCTGCTTTCTGATTCTGCTTTCCAGATGCTGCTAATTATGGGGATGGAGTATATGTGTGCAGGCAATTAGTCAATGATGTTAAGGCTTATGCCCACAAACTCTCTAGCCATACATTCAATAAACATGAGGATGGGTCATGTATACAGTGGCCATCACTACATCTGCTAACAGTGAATTCAACAACTTAATAACTTGTTGCATGAAGATATACTTCCTTTTCTTCATCCTGAATCTATTAACCCTCAACTACATAGGATGCTCACAAGATCTAGTATTATGAGAGAGGGAGAAAAGTTCTCTCCATCCATTTTCTCTACCTCATGACAGATTCTATATACTTCCATCATGTTCCCAATTAGCGTATAGTGTTCTGGCTGGATGGTGAGCAAATAAAACAAAACAAAAAAGGTGGAACATTGTTGGGCACAATGGATAGCCAAGTTTGTAGACTGCATCACCTAAAACAAATCTCCAGTCCCTCTGCTCCATTTTAAAAGCTGTAACAGGCTAAAAACTATGGGTTGCATTCTATGGAGGAGGACGAGGGGTAATCTTGCTTTATTATCCTCACTGCAATTCCTGATCTGCAACTAAAGAAGAGTTTTGGAGAACTCAGTCTTGCTCACCATTTTGAGATGTTTTAGTTGGTCCTAATAAAGGTCTTAATAGAGGTGTATGCTACTGTTCTTCACAT
>NW_015173690.1:48551-67262 GCF_001447785.1 Gekko japonicus | reverse complement strand
GGATTAGAACATCTCTTAGGTGTATTTTATGGGACATAAGGCATGCTGTTGGTCACATTCTGAAGCTAAGAAGAGAGGGGAGTTGGGAATACAGTTACTGATTATTTCTGTCCTCCGTTTTTGACCTTTCACATTTTCAAGGCTTGAAGAATGCAGATTACAGGCACTGGTATAATTTACCAGCAGGATGCTATCTCCACTGTTGTTTTAATTTCCCTGAAAAGCAGTCATTTAATGTGAAGGCAGACATCAAAGGTGACAAAAATCAGAGAAGGCAAACTCAATTGACCAAAAATTGAACAGCCCAAATATAACACAAATGATATACTGTTCTGTTAACACAACAGCCATGTCACATTGTGTGGTTACTATCAATGAAAGCTCACAATGAAAACATGAGTCATGAATCTCCTCACTGTTCCTGATATTCAGAGACTGCCTAACACACAAAGATGTTTCTCATAAAGATTGTTTTTAAAAGAAAAAAAATCTAAGCAGGCAAATTATCTTTGAAACAAATCTATTTGGGGAAAAGTACTCCTTTTACCTCAGGTTTTACTACCAGGTTATAGAGCAAATTACAGTAAATGTTTCCCTTGCTCAAAAGCCAGTCGAATCTGACTCTAGGGATGCGGTGCTCATCTCCATTTCCAAGCCGAAGAGCCAGCGCTGTCCAGAGATGTTTCTGGGGTCATGTGGCTGGCATGACTAAACGCTGAGGCGCACGGAACGCTGTTACCTTCCCACCGAAGTGGTACCTATTTATCTACTTGCAATTTCTTGCTTTCAAACTGCTAGGTTGGCAGGAGCTGGGGCCAGAGATGGGAGCTCCTTCTGTCAGGCAGCACCCAGGTCTTGAACTGCTGAACTACCATCCTTCTGGTCTGCAGTTCAGCATCTTAACCACTTAAGCCACTGCAGCCCCTAAATTACAGTAAACAATGCATCATTTTAAAAAGATCAGCTGTTGCTGTGGACTTTCAGTTCAGGATTGTCCTAATCCAGCATTCCTGAGCATAATACATCAGGCCCATGTAGCTGATGTTCTCTTGTCACCTTTTTTCTGAAAGACCAGTGACCAGATTATACTAAGTACTAGGTGGTCTCAAAGTATGGCCCTTCCATCCATAATACATGACATAGAGCCAGCTTGGTATAGTGGTTAGGAGTGCGGACTTTAATCTGGGAGAACTGGGTTTGATTCCCCACTCCTCCATGTGCAGCTGCTGGTGTGACCTTGGAGGGGGGACCAGCCCAGCTTTTAGGTTTAAATGGCTGCAAGCCATTAAACCCCTCCATTTCTCTCCCCCTCACTTTGAAGTGGGGTGGGAGTGAGAGGAATCACTGAAATGGCTTGCATCTATTTCAGCCTAACAGCTGAAGGGCACACCAGCCTCACTGTTAGCCTGAAATGGATGCAAGCCATTTTAGTGATACCTCTCATTCTCCTCCCCCTGCTTCCCACCATGAGCCACATAGTCCTCCCAGTGACCATGTGAAGGGTCATGGGAGGGCCACTGAAGAAAGATGGCACAAACCTTGGTTCATGAACCATGACCCGGGTAATTTCGTCATGAAATTAGGTTCATGACAAGGTTCATGTCCATCCCTACTTGGTACAGCACTGTTAGTAGCTCTGGAATAAAAAACACATGCTTTACATCCTTTTCAACTAATTTTCCTAAAGGACAAATGGAAAGATGACTGCTGCTGCTTCTTTAAAAGAAGATAAACTTAGTTTTTCACTTGATTATGAATCTGGCATTAAATTAGACAGAATCCTCTGATTAGTCTGTGAAGAACTAGAATATGTAAGTATCCAACTCAGCTCAAATGAAACAGAAAATACATTCCATTCAAAGTCCATTCGAGAAAGCATCAGACAACACTGAGAAATCATTCGTAATGTAACCAAGGGAAGGAAAACCTGATTGGCTTAATGGCCCCTCACTAGTATTGTACTTTTAGAAGCATTATGTTGCAAATGTACTTATAAAAAGTATATCAAAGTGAATACAATTAATTTACAATGGTGTTTTAAAGTACATTAGGAGAATACTTAGGTATTTTGGCCTTGATCCTGAAAACACTTATACTCCCACAGTTCCTTTAATGGCTGTAGGACTATATATAAGTGCTTTAGAATCAGTGGCTCGATGTGCTGAATAATTGCTTCATAATTTAATGAAGGTAAAATTTACTTATTACTCATGTTTAGGGCCTGTGTTTCTTCAGCGACATTAAAACTGGCAAAAGTGGCCTTATCCTTCACAATGCCCTATTATTTAAATGCGTCTAATTTCTGAATGTTGCCCACATTGTTATTATTTTATTTTATTTGCCCCTACATATGTCCCCCAAAATTATTTTGGGGTACCCAAATAAAGTATTGCAACCCAGTAACATAATTTTTGACCACTTGTGTTACTTTGACTAATTCCCATGAATTAGTAGCAATCTCTTTTTATTACTTACAATTACTTACGATATATAGTACCACCGAGTTAGTTTTGCTTTATGCTCTCTTATGGACATAAATGAACTGTGTGTAAAATGTGCAAAGGGGACTCTGATGTAAGGTGACCAGATTGTGATGCCAGACGTGCGCCAGCAAGAGCCTGAGAGGATGTGCCCATGGTTCCTGAGGTTGCCCCATTCCAGATGTATCCCTAGACACATGAAACATTCCAAAACAGCCATCTGCCATTGCTGTTTAAACTAAGGACTCCTGACGCCATTAAAGAGGTCCTTATTTATCATGCTGGCAGCCCCCCCCCCTTCTACATCAAAGGCACAAAAGACTCTTTTGCTCCTTTCTTTTGACAATGGACTTGGCCTTTCTCATCCATTCCAGGAACCAGTTCTGCAGCCCTGAGACAAAGAACACAATAGGTGCTAGCCGATGAGACATCACGACCCTAGAGGTGTCTCTGTCACAAGTTCAGTAAGAATTCAATATTGACCAATCCCTTAAGCCCCTTTTCCCATTGCAGACGTGACTTTTGGAACGGACCACCAAGGGGTGGTCTCAAGGGAGGTGGTCAGCCAAGCCCTCCCCCCCAGAGCCCCATACAAAAGTGGGCACCCAGTAACGTGCTCTCTCTCTCTACTCTCTCTAGACTCTCTACACTTTCTACACCCCCTCTACGCCCTTCTATACATCCTTTCTAGCTCTTTAGCCTTTTCGCTCTTGCTATCCTGAAACCCACGCTGCCTCTCTAAGACTCTTGAACTGCAGCCAGAGTCTTCCACGTGCTTTTGCCAGTTCAGAGCACGATTTCCATTTCCTAGCATTATTCTAATTTCTTATTAGTCTCACCTATTTTTCCACTGGGACACATAATCTCATCAGGACAGGTAAATATTGCCCCCCAACAATCATCCTGCTACTGCGAATGTGCTATCATCTTCTATCTAAGTTTCCTAGATCTGTGTAATTGCAAGTGTGTTTGAATTATTGTATGCTTGTGAGATATCATCAGTAAACGAAACCATTTTATACTGAAGGCTGCCTCTGAGTCTATTTCTGGTGATCTGGGTGATCTGGGAAGAAGTGGGACCCTTGTATACACTGGAGGTGCTTGCTCCCTTATTGCCTATTGCTATTTATAATATTTCATATTCCCCAATATTGATAATAATTCAGAGCAATCAGGCTAACACATGACCTGTAATCAGAAGTATTAAAAAACAAAACTCAGGGGGACCCATGCATGGTAGAAACCAGCCTTCCTGAAATAACAGTGTTAGGTATGTTATTAAATGACAAAGGAGCCTCCCTCATGAAAAATGTTTCATATGTAACCTGGCTACATGGCCAAAGTTTCTCTTCAATGAGACTAGCTAATTCAATGAGGAATAGGATTTTATAGGCAAACAACACTGGCCTCTGTAGAGTTACACAGGGTAACTCTGCAAAAGATTGTAGAGTCAATAAAGAAAAATATGGAATTCCTGAGGAAGTAAGAAAGCTAATGAGCTGTAATCCTATACAGGCTATAATAATATCAAAATGAATCTTTTTTAAAAAAATAAATAAATCTCACACTCTATGTGACACTTAAAAGGCCCACAAAATTCCTGGTCACCCGGATAGGCCATAGAGCTGGATAAATTATGTGATTTGTTTTTATATGATGCTTGGGCTGAGCTTGGTGGTGTGAGGGAGCCCAAAAAGTCTGGAAACCCATAGTATTTAATTCTTAGTTATTTCAGTGGGGTTCTCTTTTGAAGTAATATATATAGGATTTCAGCCATGCAACTTGATTCTATAGCTGATTATTCAAAAGTATGGGTCATTAATTCAACTGTATTTATAGTACTATGCAAAGCAGAGTTACACCCTTCTAAAATCATTGACTTCAATGGACTTAGAAGGGCACAACTGTATATCCTTTTTTGGCAGTTAAGGTTGCATTCGATTACAGCCTTAATGTTACTACTATTGTTATTCTTTTGACATATAAAATCAATTTCTTCAACATTGGACTGATAATTTTGAAATGTATCAAATAATGATTTGTACATCTGCAATGAAATTATGAAATTATGGGCCTGTGGTGGCTCAAGTGGTTAAGATGCTGAACTGCAGACTGGAAGGTCAGTAGTTCAGCAGTTTGGGACCCGAGTGCCGCATGACGGAGTGAGCTCCTGTCTCTGGTCCCAGGTCCTGCCAACCTAGCAGTTTGAAAGCAAGAAATTGCAAGTAGATAAATAGGTACCACTTAGGTGGGAAGGTAACAGTGTTCCGTGCACCTCAGCGTCTAGTCATGCTGGCCACATGACTATGGAAACGTCTTTGGACAGCACTGTCTCTTCAGCTTGGAAACGGAAATGAGCACCGCATCCCTAGAGTCAGATTCGACTGGCTTTTGAGCAAGGGAAACCTTTACCTAATGAAATTATAGAGAAATGATTTCAGTATATTAGCTTCTAATGTAGTTATTTATGATAGAAACAGAATGAATCATTAAAGCATCATCCATTGAAAGGCACCAGATGTCAATACCATTCCAAGTGGAAATATGTAAGGTTGGTGCAAATATTTTCTTCAATGCTTCAATCTCTTTCTTACTTTCTGAAGTGCACATATATCTCTATCAGACTGAGGGAACTGAGGGAAGAAACTAAAATCCTTCTTTTTGTCCTGGGTTGATAATGGCACACGAAAAGCTAATGGTAGTTCAAAATTAACAAACTGTTTTATTTAACTTTGAGGGGAAATGGTCAGGTTAGAATCAGGTGTAGGACTTATGAGATGAGCAGACAATAGGAATGAGGTAACTTTGAATAAAAATAAACAGATAATTTCTCACAAACAGGTAACTTTCTGTTATTCAGTCAGGTCTTTAAAACTTGAGGAGAGAAATTTCTTGGCAGTCTCTGCTTAAATACACCAGCATGAGCTTCTTTATCTTACAGACACTTAAGTTGGTGAAGGCAGTAATATTCAAACAAGTTCCAATTTCTTTCCTTATCCACAGACTTTGAGGACCCCTTCTTTTGGGAGTTATTTTCTTTAGACTTGGATAGGGCTCACCAGGCCCATAGCCAGGATTTTTTAATTCGGGGGCCTTTAAATAAGTCAGGGGGCACCCGTCACACACCCCAAGCAAGCACTATTAATAAAATGAAAAATTGAAAGTTGGGGGGCCTGGGCTGGATGGGAAGTCGGGAGGCCTTGGTGGTAAGTCAGGGGGGGGTAGGCCCCGAGAGGCCCCACTGTAGCTATGGGCCTGGGGTCATCTTCCTTTTCTAGAATTATTTCTCTCAGGCTTGGATGGGGATCCTTCTTCATCCTCTCACTCCCTTAGCCTCCCTTACCTTTCAACTGTCAGTTCTTGACTGCCAGCTCTCAATTGTCACTCCTATGTGACTCTCTCAACTGAAGAATTCCATTTGAATCCCCTTTCACTCAAGGTTCTCAACCATTTACTGTCTGACACAGATGCATTTTGATTTTATTGCACAACTTTGTGTATGTTGAATAGGGGAGAAAGTATAAATAAATAAATGTGAATAAATAACAATCTCTGAGAATATTTTACCTCATTGTGAAAATGGCTTTAAGAAAGATCAGACAAATTGTGGATATTTCAGAGCATTTCAGAGTCAATTGAACAGTGGACAACCATACTTATACACGTTTGCTGATCTTGCAAGACACTTACAATGGTTTCCATCTGGTTTCAAAATGGATGGAACAGTGGACAACCATACTTATACACCTTTGCTGATCTTGCAAGACACTTACAATCAGGGGTCTTTTTGTAGAAAAAAAAACCTTGCTCAGATTAGCTTGCTATTCAAATGTACTATCATAGTGAGACAGTTTTGTGAGGGAAATTCAAAACCCTTTACAGTAAATATTGGAGTTAATATCATTAGCAATTTATTTGCTGATGCTTTTTTGATTTGTGTTTTTTCTTACTAACTAGCTTTTGAAAGAGGACACAAGTAATAACTCTCTTTATGTGTATGTTTCACATGTATAAAAATATCCTGAAACTAGGTCTGGGTATATTAAAAATATTACATTGGCTTGGTACATTTCAGAATCAGATGTCCTTATGAGCAATGCATGAGAAGACAGCTCAGAGTTGTGTTCTTGCACCACAAAGGATCCATTTTTGTGTTTCAAAGACAGGAACCACTGATTTATCTAATCCTTTTAAAAGCCTGAACTGCTGGCCATAGCCACATCTTTATTTACTCACTCCATTTATACCATGCCTTTCTCCCCAAAGGGGACCCAATTAGCTTACATCATCATCCTCTCCTCCATGTTATCCTCACAACAACCCTGTGCAGTAGTTTAGGCCAAGTGTGGTCACCTAGCACATTTCCATGACAGAGTGGGGATTCGAACTTGGATCTCTCAGATCCTTGTCTGACATTCTAATCACTACTACTTTACACTGACATATGGAAATGACTTTCAAAAGTTGATAATTTGATATGTGAATAAATACTTCTGTCTTGAACTTGTTGATAATTTAATTGGCTGTTCTTGATACATTTAAGAAACAGAAGATTATTTGTTTCTATTCACTCTATCCACAGCAACAATAATTACATAATATAAAAACCACAACATAGGTCTGGCAGGTGGAGAGGTGATGTTGCTATAGTCTATAAGGATTCAATTTCCCTAACACAGTTCCCTATCCATAATGCTACTGGTTTTGAGGTTGTTGTCAGCTGGTGCTCACCGGACCGCAATCTGTATACCGCATTGCAACCTGCCATCGCTGAGGCCAAGCCTTTGTTTAGGCCTCCGTGCCCACCGGGGGGCCCAAGGCCCCCTTCCCTGAAGCCCTTGCCATAACTCTTCCAGAAAGATATCCATGCCCCACTCTGACAGGTGTATACCACTGTCTGTAGAGTACAGCCTGCCCAGCATGAAGCACGGGTGTGGCCAAAAGACACCCAAACTGCCCTCAGGACTCACTGCAGCTCTCCTTTCGCCCTGCGGCAAGTCTTGTCAGGGGAAGCATACTCACAACCCCCCGCCAAACCCGGCGGGTATCATAGCCAACCAGATCAGCCAGGTCCCAGGCCACTGCTGGCAAATAAACTGGAAATCTGCCTGGGCCTGCCACCAGAAACCCCATAGCCACCAGAAACCTCATAGAAAAAGACTGAGTTCTGTCTATGTAGACAGGGGCCTGGATATCCTGCTGGGACATCCAGTGGTCCCTGCCTGGATATCCTGCTGGGACATCCAGTGGCAGAACTTCTGAGTGGCAGAAATTCTGCTCCAAACAATGCAGTTTCCCTAGCTAGTCTCTTTGCTTTGTGAGGATCAAGAGAGGGAATGAAAATAACAAATGCCTTAAAATATCCTCCTGGAGTTAATGGAGTGATACAAGGGCTGGTTCCAGCCCAGAACATAATGAGACTCTATTGAATATGGAAATCATAGAATCATAGAGTTGGAATGGACCTCCAGGGTCATGTCGTCCAACCCCCTGTGCAATGCAGGAAATTCACAAATACCTCCCCCCAGACCCCCAGTGACCCCTGCTCTATGCCCAGAAGATGGCAAAAAACCTTCCAGGATCTCTGGCCAAAATGGCCTGGAGAAAATTGCTTCCTGACCCCACAGTGGTGATCAATATTTCCCTGAGCATGTAAGAAAGGGCCATGAGAACTAAACACTAATGCAACCCTTCCTGCCCTCTCTCTCATGATCTGCCTAAGTTAACAAAATTAGCATTGCTGTCAGATGGCCATCTAGCCTCTATTTAAAAACTTCCAAAGGAGAGCCCACCACCTCCCAAGGAAGCCTGTTCCACTGAGGAACCACTCTAATTGTTAGGAAGTTCTTTCTAATGTTCAGCCAAAAAACTCTTTTAATTGCAACCCGTTGGTTCTGGTCTGGCCTTCTGGGGCAACAGAAAACAGCTCTGTACTATCCTCTATATCACAGGCCTTCAAGTACTTGAAAGTGGTTATCATGTCCTCTCTCAGTCATCTCCTTTCCAGATCCTTCAACCTTTCCTCATACGACTTGGTCTCCAGATCCCTCACCATCTTCATTGCCCTCCTCTGGACATGTCCCAGCTTGTCTATATCCTTTTTAAATTATGGTACAGAAATTTCACTGGCTAACTACCGTAAATCACAGTTTACTGTTTCATTGAGGAGCTTCTGTTGGATAAGCCCAGCATTGTGTATGTGTGTGTGTACTTCCTTTCTGGACTTGCTGGACATGTCCCAGCTTGTCTATATCCTTTTTAAATTATGGTACAGAAATTTCACTGGCTAACTACCGTAAATCTCAGTTTACTGTTTCATTGAGGAGCTTCTGATGGATAAGCCCAGCATTGTGTGTGTGTGTGTGTGTGTACTTCCTTTCTGGACTTGGCTTTTCAAAGTCATAGGGAGACCAAAAGGAAAGAGGGCTATTGCTGCAGGTATGTGTGGTGTTAGCCAAACTGCTTTATGTACAGCAGATGGCAACTAAATTTAACGTGAGTTCTTGCCAAAGTTTACGGAGGTCCGAATCCACCCCAGGTAGGTCCCAGTGAAAGAGACTGGTGTTTTCAAGAACAGTTTGTCTTTTACTGAATAATATCAAAATCACATACACACAAAACAGAATCATACACACATACACTCAAGTTCCTTTAGAATTATAGAAGTACATAAAATAGTCCCATTTACTTAAGAGGTAGGTAGGTTTACAGTTTAATACTTATCTTTCCTGAAGTCTTGTCTGTTGCAATGAAGGATTGGAGGGCAAGAAATTAAGACCTAGGGTATTTGCTAAATTACACAGCTAGAACCAGCCAGCTAGTGTGGATCTCTTTGGCTGCAGTCCAAGAGATCAAAAGTAGACAATAAGGGTAAGCTGGGCTTTAGGGGATGAAAGAAGACAGGGGATGTTGAAGGGGGATGTGGCTAGCAAAGACCTAACACATGGTCCTTGTTTTTTATAGTTGAATCTCCAGGTGGGTGGTAACCTAAACTCACCTACCTGCAAGTCCATCCCATAACCTCACTCATGGGTGCATGTAGAAAAGGGGCATGTATCTTAGGGGTGTGGACAATATTTGAAACTCTAAACTCTATCTCATGGAAACCATCTGGTCAGGTGTGAAGTTCTGGCATCCTGTATCTCCCTTGATGTGCAGATAGATCTTGGCTTCCCCAGGTAAACAAGGCACCATCCAACAGGAAATGGCAATTCAGATGCAGATCAGATCCAAGTACTGTGTGACATTGAGTCCTTCAGCAATGGTGGAGTTATTTCTCCTTAGCTGTTGTTTCTGCTAACAATGGCTAAAATGTGCTTCTCTTTCCCATAAGGCTCTTGAGCTGAATGTGCACAAACCTCATTAACATAAAATGCAGGCAAGTGTCCTCTATGTGAAATCTCTCACAGTAGGTAATGCAAGCAGCTTTCTCTAGGCCTATGGGTATACATGTGTGTGCACAGTTCATATGGTGTGTGTGTCAGCAGATATACATTCATAAACAGCAAAATCAGTCTCTTTCTCAACAGTGGTGATTATTACTAAAAAAACCCAAAATGATGCTCATAAGAGCATTTATTTAGTTATCTTATTTCAGTACAGCTTAACAGAAGTAGGAGGTACCACCCAAAAAAAAATTAAATTGAGCTTACTCTCTTCCACACAGTTTCTTACTGTACTAACAACATGTTCAGTGGCTCTAAAAGTGATTCCAAAACCAAGACCATGCACAACCATTCAAAAGCAGCTGTTCCCAAACCCAGTATAATCACAACTACAAACCAGTATAATCACAACTGCAATAAACAATGTAGAAGATGTTAGTCCTGGAATTGATTCTCGGGGGATTAATTCCCTAATGGTTCAGAGAATTCTAGGATTAGTGTTTTGATTCCATCCTTACAGCCCACAACCACTGCATTTTAGAACATATGGTCCTCGAAGGCATAGTCCTTTAATCAACAGAAGAGACAGAGAGTTTTATGCAGTCAAAAAAATACTAGAGAACACAGTAGGGGCCACCTTTTCAAGATTTTTAAAGGAACTTTGGAACAGCACACTGATATATAACTGCAATTTACGTGCATTGCATGTGCCACTGTGACACAACACCATTTTTCTTGTTAATTAGACTCGCATTCCATTCCATGTAAAAACATATATTGAGTGAGAAAAAAATCCTCAGACCTGGGGATTTGATGGCACTGCTGAAAAAGTGCATTACATTGAGCTTCACACAAAAGATATGATCCCCAACAAAAAATATTTTGCAGGAAGAGGTATTTAAAAAAGCTCATATAAACAGTAAAACTAAATGAAGACATGCAGCAAAGGGGGTCCACAACTATATCTGACCCAGTAAGAATAGCCAGAAAGTGAATTCCTAAAGACTCAGTAATTCTACAACGTATTCCACACATCACGACAAGTTCAATTCAAGGTGATGTTTACAACCTTCAAACCACTTCACAGCCTGGGACCCGCATCTCCGAAGGACCATGTTTTATGTTTGTTTGTGCCAAATAAGCTGACACCTGCTGGTTGTTCCCACACTTAGGGTGACCCACCTGGCCAGAGCATGGTCTTTCCCACCTCAGCCCCACTTTGTGAAATGGGCTCTTCAGTGCTCCAAGCCTTGTTTTTTTTTGCCAGGGATTTTGACGGAATACAAACAGGCACATGAACACAATATTAGGGTTTTTAAATTTCATTTAGTTTTATTTGAAATATTTTCATTATCACTTATACTTTACTTATTACTTATATTACATTACTTATATTATTTATTACCTTTTGAATATTTTTACTTATAAGCCACCTTGAGCCAAAGGGAAATGCAATGTATAAACATTCAAACAAACAAATAAATAATAAATACATAAATAGTGAGTGACCCATGAACAAAAAGCTTGTCTGCTACAGAAAAAAATAATTGCAATAGGCACTGTTTCAGTCCCCAAAATTTCCAGAAATACCTATTGTTTCTAAGTATTTGTTAGTGATGATGTCCAGAAAAAGAAATACCCCCCAATTCTGGGTTCACCCAATAAAAACACTGAGATAAAAGGCATATGGCTGGTGAAATTTTAGCACCAGTCGATCTACACATTGTGACAAAATAGTATTCACAGGGGGCTCATCTTATTCAGTTCACTTGTTTAATTTATATCCTGCTTTATCTCATAGGCTCAGAGCCTTTAACGTAAATTCATCAATCCTGACCACTTTAAAAAACATGGCATTTTAAATAACAACTCTATTGTTTTCGATGGATTCACAATCTAACTAATGGAAACGGATGGCTTGCGGAAACAAAGGATAAATGGTCCATATCATGGATGAAGGTGCATACACTATTTGAAACAATACTATAGACTCCAACAGTCTACAGCCACTGAAGAATTTTGTAAGCTGTAAGGAGCGAGAGTTTCTTAATTGTGAATTCTCTGGTGGCTATCATCATAGATGATTTTGTAAAACCATCAGTCGCCAGGGAGGGTTGCAGCCTGCTACATGTATATATAACTTCTTTCTGTTTGGGTTCTAAGGGACTAATTTAGGAACAAAACTTGCAAGGCAAATTGATTTAAAATAAAGAACATCTTTAATTCAACCTTTCCAGCATACAGAACAATGTAACAAAACTGATGCAGCTAACATGAATATAGCAGTGAACAAGAAACTGCAATAGAGGGTCTCTCTGAGTTCAATTAAACATATGGCTCTTGCCTGCACAACTTTGTGGTGAGTTAAGTCTTTGTAAGTCTGCCAAGGCATAGGATTCATCTTACCGTTCTCTTGCAAAAGGATTCCATTCCAACAAACTGGACAACGCAGTAACCAGACTCCAATCTGCAACCAAAAGATACAGCCCTGCAGTCACAATACAATTACTGTAATAATACCAGTTTAACTAAATTTAATCCTCCATTTACTTATTAATTCTCACATACAAAGTTTTCCAGTTACCTTATACATGCTGTTAAAGAACCCAGAAAATTTTATCAAGCTCTCCAGCAACCAGCCTCTTCCTCTACTGCTAAGTTGCATACCCTGAAGCCACCCCTACTGGGCTAAATAAACTAGTTCTTTTTTAACTTTTTGGTTTTTTTATTATTTTTCCAAACACAAGGAACATTTACAAGTTTCATAAATTGGAAGGAAATCATTACAGAAACATTTTTACTTGTGGTTATTACAAGCAGTCCAAACCCCTTGTTAGACAAATAACAGTCCTCTAAACATTAATTTTTATTTTATTATGGGCTTGGATAGATTATTACTCTATCTGCCTTCTTCTTAAGGTTTTTCTCCTCCCATAGCTTTAAACATTATCATTTTGCTTATACGAAACTAATTTAAGCCTTTAAACTTAAACTAGAGTATTGAAATTAATCCATTTCTTAAATTTTCTTTCTGATTATTATTGGATTTTTTAACTATGTATCTGTTCAGCTTACATCTAGTTTGTATATATATACAAGCGAATAGGTTAATATACAAGTTATACTCTATCTTAATTCTTGAAAATGTCCTCAAGAAGAGCTTCCCTTCTCGGGGTTCGTGTTCGCTGAACAAGTCAATGGCCTTGGGCAAGCTGTAGTTCTGATAAGAGCTGTTCTTGAAAAATACCAGTTTCTGTCAAGAGTTCTCTGAGACCCGCCTACCTCACAGGGTGTCTGTTGTGGGGAGGGGAAGGGAAAGGAGTTTGTAAGCCGCTCTGAGACACCTTTGGGTAGTGAAGGGCGGGGTATAAATCCAATCTCCTCCTCCTCCTCCTTTTTCTCTGCAGTCTCCCACAGTTCTTCTTCCTGCAGAAGCATTGTGGACTCTCCCATTGGGAGGGTTGGGGGGGGGGATTCCTGGAGACCTGAATGTCACCACCATTCTCAAAGCTCATTGTATATCTTTAAGTCTGTCGAAGTAATCAAAGTTATGTTTATATCTCCAGTCTTATTTCAGAATCATTTGCTGTGTCCCATTTGTTTCTTCCTGTTTTATTTTTCATTCTTGTTGAGCCTCTTCTATTTCCTTTATGAGCTCTTCTCCAGTCCTTGTATCATATGCTGTTAGTATTTTTCTGCGGAAAGTTACACATAAGTGCCCAAGTGGGAGCCACCTGTATCACTGTTTCATTTCATTTAACCGTTGTGCTATCGGATGTAGGTTACATCTGGCATTCAGTATTTCAACTGGTAGGTCAGGAAACACTTGGACTGTAGTATCCACTAGTTTCAAACCTCCATTTGTCCTTGCCATATCCAAAATAATTGTTTTTTGTTTTTATGTCCATGATTTCAGCAATTACATCTGGGATTAATACTGGTGAGGTAGCACGTGTCATGTTCATCCTATAGGCATTTACTACAGTTGTTCCTGGTAAGTGGAGAAGTTCTGACAACCATTGATTTAAAGCTGCAGTTATTTCGTTATTAATTTCAAAGTTAGGGGAGACTCGCCTGAATTTTAATTTACGCTCTCTTACTTTGATTTCTAATAACATTATCTTTGATTTTGCCCAAGTTTCAAATGTTTTTAGTTAATTTATTTCCTAAGTGGTTTTTTTTTGTTCCATAGAGAGACATATTTGCTGTCCCTTCGATTTCTTTGACTTTGTTTGCCAAATCATCTCTTTTATTAAATACAGGCGTTATTATTTCTGTTTTAAAATCAGATAGCATTTCTTGTATTTGCTTTTTGTGATAGAATTCTCTCTTTTCCTTTTCTCCATTCCCCACATGTACCTCTTCGGCGTCTTCCTGCTCCATTTCTACCGGGGTGTGTGTGTGAGGAGTCTTCCTCAGAGGATTCCGATTCCACCCTTGTGTCTTTTGAGGTTGTTTTTTGTTGTGCTTTTTTATTCACCCATGCTCCTTTCAGTTTCCCCATATCTTGGGCTCAATTTTGGTATTTTCCAACAGTGTAAAGTTGATTTTAAATCCGTTTTTCAAGGTAGTTGGTGTGGAGGTTGCTCCAGGTGTGACCAGATGTTTTGCTGGTTGCCACCCCTCCCCAAATAAAGTATTCCTTGGGGGTTACCAAGGCTGATTTGAATAGTTTATAGTGATAAGATTTTTTTTAAAAGTACATTATGATCAGTGTTCCCTCCAAACTGAGTTAGTGTGAGCTAGCTCACAGTTTTTTAGCCTCCGGCTCACACATTTCTGTCTTAGCTCAGGAAAAATGGCTCCAGAGCAAACTAATTTATGCAGTAGCAAAATCACTCGCTCACAACTTTAATGCCAGTAGCTCACAAAGTAGAATTTTTGCTCACAAGACTCCACAGCTTAGAGGGAGCATTGATTATGATATACTGAGTTTTGCTTTTTTTGCCATGTCATTTTGTAAAAGGATTGAATAGTCACTAAATTACTACCAACTTGAAACATGGTGGCGAGCAACTTTGGAGGTCCTAAAAGTGGTCACAATTGATTCATGCTTCCTGTCCCACCTCTTTGAAGTCTATCTTGCCATGTGGGCATAAGGACCTCAGTTTGGTGTAGTGGTTAAGAGTGGCAGACTCTAATCTGGAGAACCGGGTTTATTTCCAGTTGGGTGACCTTGCGTTAGTCACAGCTCTCTCAGAGCTCTCTCAGCCCCACCTACCTCACAGAGTGTCTGTTGTGGGGAGAGGAAAGGAAGATGATTGTAAGCTGCTCTCAGACTCTGAGTGAAGGGTATGGTATAAATCCAGCTCTTCCTCCTCCTCCTCCACTGGTTCTGAAAAGACAATATTATTTTCTTCTTCCCCGTCTCTCCATTCACTGTTAAATAGGACTGCCAGCCTTCAGGTGGGGCCTGGAGATCTCCTGAAATTACAGCTCATCTCCAGACTACAGAGATCAGTTCCTTTTTAGAAAATGGCTGCTTTTCTGAGGACCCTCCCTCCCCAACCCCTACCTTCCTTAGGCTTCACCCCAAATCTTCAGGAATTTCACAACTTGTAGTTGGCAGCCCCATATTAACCTTCCTGATGCTTTGCCTCAGATGTAATTTCTTTGGTGGGTGCAGTTTCTGGCCTCTTATTACAGATCTTTAATGTCCTTGGGATCCAAGCAACGAGGAGCCAGCCAGGTGCTTCTCTTCCTCCAGGGATAGATGTTAGTTTCTGCAGGAAGAGACTCACCTCCCCTTCTGAAAAGGAATGGAAGGAAATGGAAGCTCTTACTCTTCTCGGGTTATTGCTGCTTGAAAATTACTTTAGTAAGCTACTTTGAGCTATTCCACTGTATCAGATCACTATTCGGCTCACTTCCTTAAATTTGCTTGTTCAAAATGACATCACTTTTGTTTAAACAGTTCTTCTTTATGAACTGATTGTTGATGTTTTACTGTTTTTTCCCCTTCAGCACTTGACATTTAAAGAGTGTGTGATGTTGATTAGTTTCTTAATAATAAGTACAGTCTTTAATGGAAAGATAAGTCCTCCTGCAAGTGGCACTGTAAGAGAGACAAGGAAATGAGGAATATTTTGCTCAGTGGTGGGTAAACAGTTTGTAACCAATGTCTCTATATGAACTGGCTCTAAATTTATCTACGATTTCTGCCTGCTTGTGTGAGCATCAGCCATTTTATTTTCTGGTGCTTTATTTGATTGCAGTGCCTGCCCCATTGTGAGCACTGTGGATGTAAAACAAGTTATATAAACTACTAGGAAATGAGGCTGGCTTTTTGAAAGCATAGATGATTGCTTGTAGCTGCTTTTGGAAGTACCTGCTTCCTCAAATCCAAGACTGTGTTAACTATGTGAAAAAGCAATGAATGTCCCTTTGGTAATTCTAGCTAGCTAGCTAGCATGCCTAATTCCACATAACTTCCCCCCCCATTGGTCTTTGGATCATACCCAGTGTCTCTTGGTCTCTTTGCCAATTCATTTTTCTTTGAGGTTTGGAAACACCTTAACCATTTCAGGGCTCAGGGAAGCCTGCAAGCAAACCTATTGCTATGAAAGACAACTGAACCTAAGATATGCCAGACCGGGGGTCTCAAACATATGGCTCGGGAACCGGCCCCTGCAGTGCTCCTATATGGCCCATGAGCAACTGGCTTCCTCCTGCTTCCTGCATCACAGCTCACTTTTGCCCAGCTCTCTCCAGCTTCCTGCTTCCAGGAGAGAAAGTCCTTTCCCTTGATTGGCTGAGGGCTCCTCCCCCTCCTGCTTCTTTAGGGAGGAAGGGAGGGGGACCTCCATCTTTTCTCTCTTTAACCCTAGCACTTGCTTTTTTTGCCTCCCTATTCTCTTTCCTCCTTTTCCCCATGTCTTTTCTCAACCCCCATTTTTTTCTTTCTATATTTGCCCCCCCCCCCCAAGTCTTTGATTGCATCTCCTTTTCTTTTTTGACATCTTCTATCTTTCCCTGGTTGTCCCCCTCAGTCTTTTTAGAGTAAACACATCAAATCATGGGGGGCAGGAGCAAGAGCCCAGTAGCACCTTGACGACTAACGAAATTTGTGGCAGGGCATGAGCTTTCATGAGTCACTGTTCACTTCTTCAGATACAGCTAGAATGTGAGTCCATCTGTCCCTATATATTGGAGAGTGAAATGCTTTCAGATGCCAAATGACAATAGCAGTGACAAGAAACCTAGGTCTTAATTCAGTCCAGGAAGATGCATTGTTTTGAGCATCATTATCAGTTGCAATTCAGCAGTCTCTCTTTCTAATCTCCCTTTGAAATTCCTTTGTATGAGAACTGCTACTCTTAGGTCAGCAGCTGAATGTCCTGGAAGGTTAAAATGTTTTTTTTATGTTGTGGTTTCTAATAGCAGTAGAAAGAGTAAGAGTCCAGTAGCACCATAAGACTAACAAAATTTGTAGTAGTGTATGAGCTTTTCTGAGTCACTGCTCACTTCTTCAGACATATTTCTGTATATTCTTTGCATCCTTCTGGACTGAATTTTCCTGGACCAAATTGAGATCTAGGTTTCCTTTCTCATTTCCCATGCTGATATCTCCAGGCCTTCTACCCCTCTGCATATCACACCTAATCCAATCAAGCCTACCATTGCCATTCAGCATCTAAAATCATCTTTATAAAGTTTATGTCTCTGGTACCTCATGTTACATTTTATGGCACACATGGCCTGTCCCGACAAAGTGACATTTATGTCAGATCTGGCACTCATAACAAAAGAGTTCAGCACCTCTGTGCTAGACCACATTGATGCAAACTTATATACCACTCAGTTTATATTATCATTGCAAAAACTGGGACCTGCAACAAAATATTGCACCATCTAAGGAAAAGCTGGCATTGGCTCAGTCTTTTTTTCAGTTCTCATTTTCTCCTCCATCTTTTCTCTCTTTAACCTAGCATTTGCTTTTTTTTGCCTTCCTATTCTCTTTCCTCCTTTTCCCCATGTCTTTCCTCAACCCCCATTCTTTTTTCTTTCTATATTTGTCCCCCCCCCCAGTCTTTGATTGCATCTTCCTTTCTACTTTGAGATCTTCTATCTTTCCTTGGTTGTCCCCCTCAGTATTTTTTGGAGTAAACACATCAAATCATGGGGGGCAGGTGCCCCTGACATGGTGACATCACATGATGCCATGTCACGTGACAAAAGCAGCAAGCTCTGACCAGCCACCTTACTGGGCTCCCCTCCCCTCTGGCCCTCTCTCTCTCTCTGCTGTGCTTACCTGCTCACTCCCTGGCAGGCAGTCGCCATGGCCTTGATGGCTCTTACTGCAGCTTTTTGTTCCCTAGTGTTGTGTACCAACTTAGACCGTGCACGTGGTTGCTCTGCACTCGCAGTAAGCTAGGTAAACCAGAGCTTCGATCTCAGAGACAATGGGCACCTAGGATCCTAGTAACAGCCTATCGGCTGCCCAGGATCTTAAAGGAACCCTATCAGATGTAGGATTATGCAAATAGGCAATCACGGTTGTAGGGTGTGTGTGTGTGGAGTTGTTGTTGTGCATTTAAGCAGCCCGCAGGCTTGCCCTGTATCTACTATCATCTGAAATCAGTAAAGTATGAGCTGAAAATCACTCAATGATGCATCAGTTTCAGTACTTTTAACTGGCCAGCTGCAGGGAAGATCACGAGTACCGTTCCTGCAGGTTCAGCGATGCAATCTGCTGGACTTGTGGAAAGACCGGCCATATCGCACATGTCTGCCGCTCCAAGGGAACTCAGAGATGGAAGACAGCACACACGGCATCAGTGGGTTAGTGAACCCTGCTCATTGTAAGGGATGTCTCCTGACACTGTTGCCTCCCTCCCTCCCTCCCT